>NC_084542.1:9031123-9178623 GCF_024500275.1 Phycodurus eques | reverse complement strand
TGTGTTTAATGTGTGTCGAAGGGCTCAAAAACAAATTCCTTAAAATGTTTATCATCGCTGTCAGGCCTTGTAGCTACCAAAACAGGTGTCAAACTCAAGGCCTGAGGGCCAGATCCGGCCCACAACATCATTTTATGTGGCCCGCAAATCCAAATCATGTGCATCGACTTCATGTTTCTTGCTAAAATGCCAAAATTGCTAATTGTCTTAACTTTTAAAAAGACTTAGCTTTTTTTTGGGCCAATCTCCCCTTTAAAATACTAATAGTTGAACAGTTTTTTTTACTGATTTCAAAACTAGTTCTGAATGAATTTGTTGTGTATATGTAATAATATGCAGCAGTCATACATTTACATGGGTTCACAGTCTTAACAGCCCTCTGAGTGAAATGATAACTACGATGTGGCCCGTGACGAAAATGAGTTTGACACCCGTGATTTAATATGCCACAAAAGCAAACACCTGTGTAACGTCATCGTTCCAAAATCTTTTTCAATGATCCAGAGCCACGAGCGATGCAATGAATAAAATGATGAGCCGACTAACCCGTGTATTAATGCAACTATTAATGTGCATGGAAACTTACATCCAAGGCTGACGAGTGTCCTTCTGAAACGAAGTGTCTAACATTATTATTTTTACTCGTTATTGTTTGCAAAAACATCCAGACTTTTGAAATAGTCTACTATTACGTCGCATGGCTTTCGCAGAGCGAGGAAATGGAGTTTCACAACACTTCTCAGACATCTTGAGTGTTCAAGAGTGTCAATAGGTTTTTTCTGAAGCTGTTTTCACCACTTTAAATTGGTTAATGTTGCATAAAAGTAACAGACGAAGTGGGGACAGCGCAATCGTTTCGATTTGTTGAAACGTGTGTAATAATATTTGGACAAACGGGATTTCCGCCCGACAGCGACGTCACTATATTCCAGATTTACACATATTGCAAGTGGGTTTGGAACATATCCCCTGCCATAAATGCCGGTTCCCTGTATCTATGCATTTTTCTCGTAATGTTACGATTGTATTCTCAAGAAAAACACAACTTCATTTCATAACTATTACTTTCCCCCCCTCATTATGACTTTTTGCAAGTAAAATTTCCTCCAAGTTGGACTTTTTTAGTTGAGTGTATAAACTTGTACGTTATTGTAGAAAGAATTCTAGCTATTTAGTCAGATTGTAGCAACATGTTTGTTGCCTTTCATCAAGTCAAGACTGGGGTGCTCTTTCCAGTGGCCTGGTGTTCAGTATTCCTGCCTCACTCTTGTTTGTTTCCACTCAGCCCAGTTTATCTGTACACCCCCCGCTCCCGTCTCGTCCCTCTTAAATGATCCCGCTGTGTGCGCTGACGGCGTGAAATGGTTTGCAGTAAGCAGGCTGATGACGGCGTCTGTCTCCTCCGAGCGGCTGTGTCATCACGCCGCCTTTGATCGTCTCCTTCCGTCGTTTTTTTTTTTTTTTTTTTTCCTTTACAGTCGCCGATTACTCTTTACTGGCCAGAGGAGGAGGGAGGGTTGTCATGGCAACAGATGCTGATGCTGAGCAGGCCTGCGGCCTTTGCTATTGTCATGGAAACAAGTTCCACGCATGGATGCCAAACATCTGAACCTGGAAGACGATGATTGGAATGACGCTCAAAGAGATACTGGGCTTTCCTTGATGTCTTTAAACTCACCCTCTGTTTTTACGAGAGCCAAAACAAGAGGTCTATTAAATATTCTGTCCTTTAAAACATAATAATTCTAACTTTACCAAGGAGTATAAAAGAGAAAAATAGTAATACTAGTAGGAATAGTAAGTTAAATTATAATAATCTGGGTTTTGACAAACAAATTCCATCGTTTCTCAATAAAGTAATTTCTGCTATATTTTCTAACATTTTAACCAATCTTATGTCTTTATTTCATTTTTATTACGACTTTATTCTCATGACTAAAATTAATTACATTTTCGTGACATTGCAAATATTTTCTCATAGCATAACGTTTTTTGTGACATAGATTTTCTTTTTAGGAAAAAAACTAACCTTTTTTCCTGTAACTTTGCTGCTCTATAAAAAAAATTTCTCTCGTAACATTTTCGATAGTATATTTTCCCCCCCAGTAAAATTCTAACTTTTTGTAGCATTGTAACTAAACTTTTTCCCTGTCCTTTTTTTTTTTTTTTACCTTTTACAATTTTTTTTTTTTTTTTACCTTTTACAATTTTTTTTTTCTTCCCTTTTACAAATTTGCCTGTTCGCTTATTAAAACTTTTTTTTTTCGGATGCTATTTGCCATCCTACAGGGTGCGATAAGGATAGTAGTCTTGGTGTCAAGGAAGTATATTGAAATTAGTTGAAATCACAGAAATCTACATCCACCGACATGAATTGAAATTCCCATTTATGGTCATGTTTTATGGTCAAGCTGCTAGCTCTGTGTGCAAGCGTAAAACGGTTTATTTCTTGTTTCCAAGTCATACTGTTAACATTACATTGACCTGTGAAAAAACATTGTGTGTGTTTTCAGGAAAACTGCCTTGTTATTTGGCTGGGCTGTCTTCCTGCTGCTTGCGTACAAAGTGTCCAAGCTGGACAGGGAGTACCAGGAGTACAATCCTTATGAAGTCCTCAGCCTGGACCCGGTAAAACTGCATATATTTTAAAACACTTTCTAAAAGCGTTTCTCTCTCACTGGTATTCTCTGTCGTCACAGTATTATTCCCATACGTGAAATGTAATATTACCACTTTTACGCTTTAAACTGTTTTCTTGAAATATTAGTTTATGGTTGTAATATCATTTTTTCAGTCTAATTACCCTCTTAAAACTGCGTTTTTTTTATTTTTTTTATTATTATTTTTTTTTTATAAACGTTTAAAATAAATTCTCAATGGATTATTAGGTCTGTAAGATTTTTAAAAACAAATGCCTTTTCCCAAATCCCTGATTATTGATGTAAAAAAACAGAACTAAATCACCATCATTTTTTTTCCTTTAAAATTCTGAGATAATTCTCATTTAATTACAGCTTTTTACCTTTGAAATGACAGCGTTGTGAATGGTATCACTGGATGGAATCCTGTTTTAATGTTTGTTGGAGTAGAAGAAAATTAGTGTGATTACATTTTTTGGGTGTCTCTCTAGGGGTCATCGCTGTCTGAAATCAAGAAGCAGTACCGCGTGCTGTCGCTCCAATTCCATCCGGACAGAGGCGGGGACGAGGCCACGTTCATGAGGATTGCTAAAGCTTACGCCGCGTACGTGTCACTTGAATCGTTTTCAGTTGAGAAACGCGGCTTTGAGTATTTAGTGTACCTCATTTGCTCGCAGTCTCACCAATGAACAATCCCGAAAAAACTGGGAAATGTACGGCAACCCGGACGGTCCAGGCGGTGAGTATGCGGTCTTTGTGTGTGTGCGGGTGTGTGTGTGCATGTGAGCGTGTGTGCATTTGTTTTTCAAGATGATTAGTTGAGGTTTGAGTAAATGGAATGGAAGACTGAACTTGTTTCAAAACCTGTTTGTCTTTTGCAGCCACCAGTTTTGGTATCGCTCTGCCTGCCTGGATTGTGGACCAGAAAAACTCAATGCTGGTGTTTATCCTTTGTCAGAGCTAAGACATTATTAAACAGATACATGTGTTTATGTGCAGTGAACCCCCATTTATCCATTTAAGAATCATAGGGCGCACTAGCGATGTGAACTGATATATATATATGTGTGTGTATATATATATATATATATATACATACATATATATATATATATATATATATATATGTATAAAAAATAATTTAAAAAAAGCCTTTGTGCTCTCTTTTAGGTCTTGCTGGTGTACGGTCTGGCCTTCATGGTCATCCTCCCTGTTGTAGTGGTAAGTGGTCATGTTGTATTGGTAGAAGTATATTGTTGTTTTGCTGCGCTCATTTTTGTATACTCCAGGGCACGTGGTGGTACCGCTCCATCCGATACAGCGGAGACCAGATCCTCATCAACACCACTCAGCTCTTCATGCACTTCATGTACAAGACACCCAACATGAACATGAAGCGTACGTTTCCTCTTCCCCCCACCATATAACTGTCTTGAGTTAAATATCAGTCGTTCTCCTGACCCAACCTGTTGAAATATGAACAAAAAAAGTACGGCTTCCAGCCAACAATATCAACAATGTTCTATTCAGAATGTTAATTGAAAAGAGAGCCCTTCTCCCCCCAAAAAGTCCCATTCAACAGTGAGCAAAAAAAAAAAAAAGAATTACACTTCACACGCCTAGCCTCTGCTTTTTGTTCAACCCTTTCAGGCAATGGATCTTCATATAGAACTCTACTTGCATGAAATCTTTTGTCGGGATATATGCTAAAATATATTTTTCCCAACTGTATGTTCTCTATTAAGAGCCATCCATCAATTTTGTAAATTCGTATTCCCGTTAATTCCCATGGACAGTTTCCAACTCCTGGAATTTTGAAATGCTGTGAATAATTATTTTTTCTTTTTATTGTCTCTCCAGGGTTAGCCATGGTGCTGACGGCAGCGTTTGAGTTTGACCCACGCAACAATAAAGAAGCCACCATCCGACCCACGGATAACATCGAAGTGCCACAGGTAAGAATCTCGTCATTCCTCAACCCTCTTTTCTGGTCATCCGTCTTTCTACCCAACTGGATGTGGCAAATGGGTAGCCTCACAACAAGTGAATAAATTCCTTTGATTCTATCTCTTGTAGAAAAATTCCAAATATATTATCTGAAAATTCTAATTTTTTCCACTCCACCCCAACAAAATCCACAAAATGTGGCTTTTGTCTCATAAAATTGAATGCTTAATAAAATATGTATTATTGTATAATTAAGAATTGTTTTCCTGTCATATTACAATTTAGTCATAAAATCAATTTTCTCTCCACAAAAGTTTACCTTGAATCCATGGAAATTATGACTCTCTTTAATTAACTGAATTTTCGTAATATTGTGACCTTTTCTCTTGTGAAACTCAAACTTTCTTGTGAATTACAACTAAATTTTTTGTAAAAACTGATTTTCCATGTAAACGTCAAATTTATCAATGTAAAAAATTGAAACGTCTTTCCCTTTGTAATAACTTTGTTCTCCTAAAATTATTTGGCTTTTTTTCTTGTAAAATTCACTTTTTCTGGAAAAAAAAAAAGTCATTTCTTTTTTTTTTGTTTAATTAAAAAGTCCTCTGTAAAATTCAGACTTTGTCATTATTATGACTTATTTGTTATGAAATTATTTTTATGTAAAAATTTTACTCTGCTTTTTTTTTTGGCCCATATGATATAGGACTGCCTTCTTTAAAATGAAGACTTTCTCCTGTAAATTTGACTTAGTTCTTGTAACAGTTTTCAGCTTTTTTGTAATATTCCAACTTTATTCTTTTTTTAAAAAGCACCCTTTTTTTTATCATTTAAGGACTGAAATTTTAATTTCTCACATTAAGATTTCAGTAAAAATTTCACGAATTGTTTGGGATCAAATTTTATTTTTGTCTTTATTCTTATATTTTCACTATTATTCTTTTCAGCACAGCACTTAAATTCCTTTAAAAAATGCACTAAATAGAAATGAATAGCACATGGGGCAGTGTGTTGGCACAATCATACAGAAGGGTGATTGGCTTCACTGAATTATATCTTCCTTTTCCCACTTCTTGCAGTTGATTCGTGAGTTGGGAAACATCAATGTGAAGAAGAAGGAGCCTCCCTTCTGCTACCCATACAGTCTGAAGGCCCGAGTTTTGGTCCTCTCTCACCTGGCACGCATGGATGTGTCTGAGGAGTTGGAGGAAGGTCAGTCACTTTATTACATTTGTCCTGGCGTTTGAAGTCAACATTTAACCTGAGCGAGGTGGGTGTGTTCACTTCAGATCAGAGGTTTGTGGTGAGGAAGAGTCCAGCTCTCCTCCAGGAGATGATCAACGTGGGCTGTCAGCTCACCATGATGGCCAACAGCAGAGGAGGTCAGCACAAAGCAATACAGAACAGTGAACACGTTTATTGCAGGGGATACGTTCCAGACACAACCGCGGTAGGTGAACATCCATGATAAAGAGAGACCGTATCGATGCTGTTGTGCAGAATCCTCGCATGTCCAAAATTATTATTTGAAAACTATTGAACCGGTAAGAGTGCGCTGGCACGTTTTGACTAATGTGTTTTAGCTGCCGAGCCTGCGTACAGAAAAGTTTTTCTTCTTAGTTTAAAATTGCTTTACTTTAACCAGGATCCCTCGCTATACCTTGGCTGCAGGTAAAATCGCGGGTCTGTTTTGTGCTTATTGTGTGCCATAAATCCTTGCGGACTGGACCAAGCTGCCACATTTCCAGCTACCCTGCTGGCTACTTTGCCTGCCGGCTACCTAACCGCTCTAGTCATCTTTCACGCTGTGTTGGGTAAACCTTCTCCCGCTCAATCTGCCGTTTTCGCCCTTTCCAGCTATTGCTCCTTTTGGGCTTCCCTTGTGCTTCTATGTTATCCGTGCAGCTCATTGAGAGATAGGCTAAATGCAAGCCTCTTCCAGTGGAGAGCTCGTTTGTTTATTTATTTATTTTTTTCAAACTTAATGAAAATCTCTGTGAAGCTACAATGCGTACAAGTCAACAGGAAGTCATGGGGATTTACGTGTCAATCTGAACCACCACTGATTTGTTCATAGCACTAATATTTATAATTTTAAATGTGCCTGTGGGTGAAGTAGTGGAGCCAGCAGTCTCTGTCACCAAAATGCACGCGAGCGATGTACGTAGCACTGGGTACAACCAGTGAGTGGGGTCTAGGCCGCCTTTCAAAATATACACACACTCCTTTAGTCTCTCTCACTTCCCCTGCTTGGGGCAACCCGCTTCTTCCTTGACAATCACACTCTGTTTTTAATAGTTAAATACAAATGATACAGTTCAATATAAGGGATGTAGAGCCTCAAACCCGATACAGGGTTGCAGTGTTTCCGCCGCTGTGCGTCTGTAGATGTACAAGGCTCAATCTCTCAATGTGTGGGGTGGGAGTCCTAAACTGTTTTTTTGTTTGTTTGTTTGTTTGTTTTTTTGCTCGCTGCGATGCTCCATTCCAGTCTGGTTCGGCTGCGTTACGCTCTTTACATCGGTGACAGCATGTTCTTTAAAAATCATACAATGTGATTGTCTGGATATTTACTTTTTTTCTTTTTCTCTCTCCTCATTTTGAGGTGCACCTATGATGAAAATTACAGGCCTCTCTCATCTTTTTAAGTGGGAGAACTTGCACAATTGGTGGCTGACTAAATATTTTTTTGCTCCACTGTGTGTATATATATATATATATATATATATATATATATATATAAAAAAGTAAAAAAATAAAAAATTACCGTATGATGCAAAATGCCATAGACAGGTTTACAGAAATTAGCATAGCTGTTTCGATAGGTAAAAAACCTTCAAACAACTGGTACTTTTACCTAAGTGGAGCTGCAACGCATACAAACAGCATACTGTACAAGCGATATAGCAGGTGCGCTTACGATTACCTACGATATAGCTGAGGTTAATTTTAAATGAAAAGGTGGCCTGCGTCATTAGAATGACTTCCCTTCATCCAGGTTTCCACGCTCCTCGCCTGGTCACCATCGAGAACTGCATGAAGCTGACCCAGATGATTGTGCAAGGCCTGCAGGAGTCAAAGTCACCCCTGCTGCAGCTGCCCCATTTCGAGGAAGAGCATCTCCGTTACTGCATCTCCAAGAAGTACAAGGTCCGGAGTCTGCAGGACCTGGTGAGCCTCAAAGACTCGGACAGACGTAGCATGCTGCGCTTCCTGGGGGAAGAGAAATACGACGAGGTTATGGCTGTGCTCGGCAGCTTCCCTCACATCACTATGGACACCAAATTACAAGGTCAGCTTTTAAACATACAAGCATGTCTAGTAGAGTTACAGTTTGGGGGATTGACTGTTGATTCCCCTCTCCATCCGTGTGCTAGTCCTCGACGACGAAGACAGCAGCAACATCACGGCAGGCTCCATAGTCACGGTTACGGTCACCTTAACTAGAAAACGAATGGTGGTAAGCATCTAATACAGTGGTCAAACATAGTGAGCCAAGGCATATATGTGACATTCGAAAAATCTCATTGCACACGACCAAAAAAAGTCACAAAACGTATACACAGTGGTGCCCCAACTTAATGGTTTTACAAGTTACAAGCCACAACTTGGCAGATTAAAAAAAAAAAAAAAAAAAAAGGGGGGGGGGGGGCAAGCCTAATTTTGAGTTATGAACAAACATTCCAGGTATGCCGTTTAAGTGAAGTTTAAAAAATAAAATAAGAAATTGAGTAATTAAGGTGCTGTAATGCCCTCGCATGTGGGCAAGGAGAGCTACAGTACCTGAAGCACTTTCAGCCGTTTGTTGAACAGAACAAACACACAAATACAAAATGAGAACACTCGCAAGTGGGGCTGCTGTAGCCCACAACTCAGGCCCAGACGCTGACACACACTAACCGGCCAACCCAACTTCATCTCCGCACGCCACTCTCTACGCCACGCATCCTGGTACACATCCAGTAAAACAATACATGCAGTAATTACACTTCATAAAACAATTTGTGTTTATTAGGTTTTTATACAATACAGTGCTATTTTTCTTCATTAAAAAATGGTAACAAAAGTTTTTGTTTTTGCGGGCAGCTGGAACTGATTAATGAAATTTCAATTAATTTCATTTGGAAAAATGTATTTGGTATTAAAGTAACTTAATTTACGAGCTTGGTCACGGAACATGTTAAACTCGTGTCAAAATACTCTCTCGTCTCAATTTACTCATAATCTGTTGTATGAAAGGCAACCGGTGGATACAAGTTGTGTACCATCTAGTGGAAAAACATTTAATTGTTCGCTTTGTAACTATGCATCACTGGCATAGATACATGAACAAAGAGAATATTTTTTACTAAATAAAAAATATTTTAGGGCTCTAGCTATCTATTTTGTATAGCGTTTGTTCTCATTAGGGCGGTGGGGGAGGTGCAGCCTATCCCAACTGAAATACAAAAATTTACCTCCGTAAGGAACACCAGAGGGAGCTGTTGCCTTAATGCCTGTAAAAGGTGCTTAACACTGTCTGTACTTTGTGTGCAGGAGGTGTTTGAAAAAGAGCAGGAGTCCTTGCCATGTCCAGGAGAGGAGGTGGGGGCCCCCACAGAGGAAGCAGTAAGGACTAACTTTCAATGAAAATAGAAAGCCGTATGAGTATTTATTTTTTTATTCTTGATATCTAGCTTAAGGTCCATGTACTTGTTCGCCCCTTGTCCTCACTAGTTAAGGCTATTCAGTCCACTAGTAGAACGACTAGGGCACAAAAGTAGAGTAACTGTGTCTTACTATTAAAAACGTTTCCACTATGAGTGCCATTTTTGGCCTACTCGTGCGACCTTGAGCTGGATAACCTTGATTATAAATGAATGCTTAAATAGCTTTCCATAAATGCACCTTCTGGAACTTTAAAACCGTGCTAATGTTGTGTCACATTTTGGGGGGACTTGTTCATCAGGGAGATGTGAATAAAGTCAAAGCAAAGCAAGTGTGGCAGAACAAGAGCAAAGGCACCAAGAAGACTGCAAAGTCCAAGAAGAAAAAGCTCACTAAGAAGAAGGCCACGCCAGGACCGGTCAAAGGCAAGCAGGCCAACGGCAGCGTGGCGGGAAATGTAAGTTGTACTATCGCGCAGAGGCGCGGTCTTCATAAATAAGCTCAGCTGAATGCTGTCATTGTGCACGCGGCAGGAGGTGGCCTCGGCGGCCAAGGAGGAGGAGGAGGAGATCTCGGACAAAGGCAGCGAGTCGGACGAGGGTGAGACCAACAAAGACTCTCCCAGCGAGAGAGATGAAGACAGCGACAAGCAGAGCGACACTGAGGTGGACGAGATGGCTGGAGACGACGAGGAGGTCAGGAAGCACGAGACAGTAACTCTCACAATAAAATACTTTGCTATCCTAGAATACACCCTGACCATACCTTAGCAATAAACTATCTTGCAATATACCTCAATGCTAGCAATAAATACGAAAGAATAGAATATACCTCAACTCTACCAAGTCTGTCTTAGAACATATGTTAATCCTGACAATAAACCAGACTCCTAGAATACACCCAAACTTTATCAATAGACTACCCTAGAGTACACTCTAAACCTAGTTGTACACTTAACTAGAATACATTCTAATCCCAGGAATACACCATCCTAGAATGCACCCTAACCTTAGCAATAAATTATTCTATCATGCACCCTAACCTAAGCAATAGACTATCTTAAAATACATCAAATAACATTGTACTAGACTACCCTGGAATACACACTAATAATAGCAGTTAACTAGACTATCCTAGAATACCCCTCAAACATCACAATGACTATCCTAGAATACAACGTCAGTAATAAACTACAGTGGTGTGAAAAAGTGTTTGCCCCCTTCCTGATTTTTTAGTTTTTTTTGCATGTTTGTCGCACTTAAATATTTCCCACCATCAAACAAATTTGAATATTAGTCATAGACTACACAAGTAAACTGCAGTTTTTAAATGAAGGTTTTTATTAAGGGAGAAAAACCTACATGGCCCTGTGTGTTCGTGACCTCAAGCTGAAACGAACTTGAGTTCTGCAGCTGGACAATGATCAAAAACACACCAGGAACTCCACCTCTGAATGGCTGAAAAAACACAAAATGAAGACTAGGCGACTCCAAGCCTAATCCAAGTCCTGACCTGAATCCTATTGAGAAGTTCTAGCATGACCTTGAAAAGGTTGGTCATGCTCAAAAACCCTCCATTGCGGCTGGATTACAACAATTTTGCAAAGATGAGAAGGCCACAATTGCTCCACAGCGCTGTAAGAGACTCATTGCAAGTTATCGCAAATGTTTGATTGCAGTTGTTGCTGCTAAGGGTTTAGGGGGCAATCACTTTTTCACAGTGGGCCATGTGGGCTTGTATTTCTTTTCTTCCTTAATAATAAAAACCTTCATTCAAAAACTGCATTTTGTGTTTACTTGTTGTCTTTGACTAATATTTTAATTTGTTTTGATGATGGGAAACATTTAAGTGTGGCAAACATGCAAAAAATAAGAAATCTGGGAGGAGGAAAACTCTTTCTCCACACCATATTATCCCAAAATACACCTTAACCACAGCAATTAACTATTCTAAAATACGCCCTAACCTAAGCAATGGACTAGACTTTCCCTGGAATACACCCTAGCAATGAACTAGACTATCCTAGAGTGCAACCTGACCTTATCAATAAATAGCCTTATAATGAACTAGAATATCCTAGAATGTACCCTAACCCTCGCAATGAATCAGACTATCCTATCGTGACCCCAGGAGTGGGAGGCGCTGCAGCAGAGCATCCAGAGGAGAGAGCGCGCCCTGCTGGAGACCAAGTCCAAGGTGACGCACGCCGCCTACAGCCTCTACTACCCTGAGGAGAAACAGGAGTGGTGGTGGCTCTACATCGCTGACCGGCGGGACCAGACCCTCGTGTCCATGCCCTACCATGTCTGCACGCTCAAGGACACTGAGGAGGTGGGTCGTGCTTCACCCTCTTTAAACCATCCAGAATATAATGCGTTTACTGTTGCTCGACGACCAGTCACATTGAAAATGCATTTTTAGGTCTTTGACAAGTTAATGAAAAGTAACATTTTCGACAAAGCTTTGTGCAACTCAATAATTTTCAGTGGTCTGGCTGAAATGTGTAAAGTTTTCAGTCTTGGAAATAAAGTCAAAGGTTATGAAGAAGTCATTGAAAAGTCATGGAAAGCTATTGCTAAAAAACTCTACGAACCCTGATATTCAAGTTTTTCATGGCGGTTAATATGAAGAAAAAGATTTTCTGCCAAAATTAAGCAAATCCATTTAGAATGCTTAGGATGGCCACATTAAATGATGCAGTGGTCTTGATGTGGCCCCCAGGCCTTGACTTGACACCCATGTTGGGTGCGCAACAATGAGCACTGAGCGCAGCTGAGAGGTCTAATGAGGTCGATGCGTCACAACGAGCCACCCGTCAACTGTCCGACCGCCAATTAGTGCGTTGTTTGTTTGACGGGCGGGATGTGCGCCTTCACGTAGGAAATTGTTGTTGTATTGTGGCCATCGTCATTCATTTTGTGATCTTGACACGTTTTGCTGTATGTGATGGAACTCAATGCTGTAAAAATTACGCACTGAGGTTAATGCTGGGCAAATGTTTCTGTTACTTTCTGCTACGCTGGGAAACACCTGTGGTGATGTTTCACTCATGTCTATGTGTCATGTTGTAATGTGTGCGGCTGTGTTTGTCCAGGTGGAGCTGAAGTTTCCGGCACCTTCCAAAACGGGCAACTATCAATATTCTGTCATCCTCCGCTCGGATTCCTACTTGGGACTGGACCAGATCAAACCACTCAAGGTGACTGCTCAAAGCTCTACGTCTGTCTGAGTGTACGTGATTGGCAGTCAATGTTTGAGGTGTCCCAGTCTAACATAGCGGAAAATTGTGAGTACAGAGTGCCAGGGTGTGTGTGGCACGGTGAGTGTGATTCATGAATGAATGTGATGGGATGAATGGGCATACTGATGTATGACCAAATGACTAAATTAGTTTGCTAGGGTGAGGCGGTGAGGAATGAATGCGAGTGAACGACCTAATGACTGAGTGTGGAAGGGTGAATTAATAAGTTAAGCGAGTAAAGGTGTGACATTGGGAATCAATTTGTTTAAATGAATGAATGTGACAGGGTAAGCAGCATAGTAAATGCATGAATAAATGAATGATATTGGAAGGGTGAGTGAGTGAATGCGAAGATGAGAGAATATGCAACAGTGAGTGAGTGACAAGGTTCGTGAGTGAAGTGATGAGTTGAGTGACTGCATGAGTGAGTGAATGGTGCGGAAGGGTGAGTGACAGGGTTAGTCACTTAATGAATGAATGAGTGGATGAATGTAGGTAACGGTGAGAAAATGAATGAGCGAGTGTGGCAGGGTGATGAAGTGAATGAATATGTGACAATATGAGTGAGCGACTTGATGAGTGACTTAATGATTAAGTGAGAAAATGGATGTGGAAGGGTGACTGAGTGAGTTGAAATCAATTTGCGACAAGGTGAGTGAGTGACAAAAGGCTAAATGACTCGATGAGTGAGTGAATGTGAGTGAAGGTGACAGGGTGAGTGAATTAATGAATGATGGGCAGGGTGAATGTTAAGTGAAGTAATTCATTGAGTGACTTAGTGAATGACTTAATGAATGAGTGAATGAATTGGTGTGGGAGGGTGAGTATGTGAGTGAATTAATGTGACAAGGTGAGTGAGTGACAAAAGGATAACTTAATGAATGAGTGGAAGGGGGAGTGATTGATTGTGAGTTAGTGAATTCAAACATTAGTGAGCGTGTGAATGAATGTAACAGGTGAAGGAGTAGATGTGCAGCAGGTTGTTAATTAAGAATTAAATAATGAATGAAAGCTTGTCTGATAATGAGTGAAGGAATGAATTTGAGAGGGTGAGTGAGGCAGTGTGAGAGACGCTTGTGTTGCGCTGTGAAATATTTGTGTGCGCCTTGTGCACAGCTGGAGGTTCACGAGGCCAAGGCCATGCTGGACAACCATCCCCAATGGGACATCCCAGACACGGAGGAGGACGACGAGGAGCAGGAGGACAGCGACGGCATCGAGGAGAGTGAAGACGACGATGACGACGACAACGACTGAGCACGCGCACACCCCGGCCCCTGCCGTCCCTTACTTCCTCCACACACACGCTGACGCAAAGACTCAGCCCGGGACATTTTTGTACACTCTGGTCCATATCCTCTCCCAACACGCCAGCGCTCGCCTCTTTTCTATGTGTGTGTGTGTGCATGTGTGTGGGTTTCTAACCTGGTAAGAATGTGTACAGGTGCGATAAAATGGGGACTGGAGCAGCCATCTTGTGAGAGGCCATGTGTGTAGAACAACAACAAATTGTGTTCCTTTCGCCTCAAGTTGTCACAATCACTTGACAGCACACCACACCAAATCGACTTTATAATAGAACTTGAAGGGTCACTATTAAGAACCATGCTATTTTCTAATAGTGTCATCATTAGTCCTTCTCTCACTCTGCACACTAGTACATAGTAGGTTTTTGTCGCACCACATTCCAGTGTGTCGTCATCGCCCGCAGAAGCCTTACAAATACGAAAAGTGATAAAAAAAAAATAAAAACGAAATGTACAAAAATATTTTAGAAAGTCCACTTGGGTGCCATGCACCCGCCGGTCTTCTCAGCTCGGCAGTATTTTTGTTTTCTTTTTGTTAGCGTAGTTGACCTTTAGCGCACCCTGTCTGGGTGATTTATTTTTGTTCTCAATGCTTATTTGTTTTGTAAAAATCCACATGTATGTTTTTATTTTTTTTTTGGCAGGGGGGGGCGGGGTCCTTTCAAAGCTGTGTTAACTGGGAAGGGCAGCTTTTTTTGGGGGGGGTGAGTTGTATCTCGAGTACATACGATCCACTGAGGAGGCGGCCCGTACGGTGATAGGGTAGTGCAGGGGTGTCAAACTCATTTTCGTCACGGGCCACGTCGTAGTTATCATTTCCCTCGGAGGGCCGTTCTGACTGAACCCATGTAAATGTATGATCGTTGTATATTATTACATATACACAACACATTCATTCATAACTAGTTTTGAAATCAGTAAAGAACTGTTCAACTATTATTATTTTAAAGGGGAGATGGACCAAAAAAAAAACCTTAGTCTTTTTAAAAGTGAAGACAATTAGCAATTTTGGCATTTTAGCAAGAAACATAAAGTAGAGGCACATGATTTGCGGTCGCGGGTCACATAAAATGATGTGGCGGGCCGGATCTGGCCCTCGGGCCTTGGGTTTGACACCTGTGGTGTAGCGTGTACATACGGCTGGCCAATAGAATGTAGCGTCAGTGATGTGACACTGTGCTGAAGTGTGCAGGGATGACCTTTATGGCAATCCGTTTGAGCATTTATTTGATATCCATCATATCAAAGTACTAGTACGGTCTTTGTCCTCAATAGTGAGACAATTCACCGGACTAGTCGGATATCGAATGGATCCTTGCACGGGTTGGCGTAGCCCCTCGTCTCCTCTCTCTTTCTCTCTCTCAAAACCCCTCCTGTGACAAACTTATTGTATTCGAAGTATCCCAATGACTCCTCCACCTCCGCTTTCTGCCACTCGTTTACAAAGGAACTGGCATTGTAAATGGATTAAAAAAAAAAAAAGAAAAAGTATATTATTTGTATTTAAAATCATTTCAAATAAAAACTTTTAAATGAACCATTGACCCCACTCTTTTGGGAAAGGATGATGTACGTCTTAGATACTACAAAGGAAATATTTCAGTGTTTTGAAAATGTGAAAAATATCAAAATTTGACTGTCAAAAATATGAATACATTTCTATAGTACGTTAAATCAAAAACCTTTTAATAGATTGGAATGTATTTAAAAGGTTTTAAAAAGACATTTGTAGAAGAAAACATTGGGTGAAAACAAATTAAAATAAAGTATAAAACACCCATACAAATTAAATGAAAAATATATTTTTCATTTAGTAATTCTGTGCTGAAAAAAAATCAAACAAATTAATATACAGTCCAGCAAACAACAAGAAAAATTGTGAACTACACAATGAAAACGTTTTAAAATTATAACTATCCATACTATAATTGAATAAAAGGGATAGAAGATAAAATAGTTGATATACAGTAAAAGAAAAATAAAGTAGAAGAAAAACCTACCTAAAATAAAATCAGAAAAATAAGAATCTATATATAATCATAGATATATGTATAGATTAGATGGAATTTATTTACTGTATATAAAGTGCCCTGGAGAATTTCCCCCCTTAACATTTTTTTTTTTTTTTTTTTTTTTTGCAGTTTTCCCCACTTTGATGTTTAAAGTCATTCAACAAATATGAGCCCAAGATAACCCAAGTAAACATTTTATTTATTAAGGGGAAAAAAGGTTTATTCAAAGCTTCCTGGCCCTGTGTGAAAAGTAATGGCCCCCGAAACCTTGTAATGGTTGAACCACCCTCAGCAACAGCATTTGAAATCAAGCATTTTCTGTAACTGGCAATGAGTGTTTCACATGAGTTTTTCCACATCTGTTTGGAGACATTATGGCCCACTCTTCCTTGCAGAATTGTTTTAATTCAGCAACATTGGAGGTTTCTTTTAGCATGACTGGCCTTTTTAAGGTTAAGGTCAAGCAGAAGTCCGGACTTTAACTAGGCCACTCCAAAATCTTTTTTTTTTTTTTTTTTTTATATATATAAACTATTCAGATGTTGACTTTCTGTTTTGAATCGTTGTCCTGCTGCAGTACCCAAGTGTCCTTCAGCTTAAGGTCACAAATTGATGGCCGAACATTCTCCTTCAACATTTTCTGGTAAGGAACAGAATTCCTTCAAGGTCCCATCAATCACAGCAAGTTGTGCACGTCCTTGAATGAACAACGCAACCCCAAACCATCACACTTCCACCACCATGTTTGACTGTTGGCATGATGTTGTTTTTCCAAAGTGCTGTGTTACATTTGTGCCAGATGTAAGAAGACGCACACCTTCCAAAAAGTTCAACTTGGGTTTCGTCAATTCCTAGAATATTATCCCAAAGATTTTGGGAATCAGAAGTTTTTTTGTTTTTGCAAAAGTAAGATCAGCCTTTGTTTTTGTTGGTCAGCAGTGATTTTGGCCTTGGAACTCTGGCATGGATGCCATTTTTGCTCAGTCCCTTTCTGTTCGGTCATGAACACTGACCTTAACTGACACAAGGGAGACCAGTTTTTTTTTTTTTTTTTTAAATGTTGTCCTGGGTTCCTTTGTGAGAACCTGGATAGGTCATCGCAGTGCCCTTGGAGTAATTTTTGTAAGCGGGTCACTCCTGGGAAGCTTCACCACTGTTCCATGGGGTAATCAGGCTCAGGTGTGGTCAGTGAAAATGAACTCAGCTTTCCCAAAAAATGCATTAGCCCCAGTTAATTCATGATTTAACAAGTGGGGCAATTACTTTTTCACACAGGGCCAGGTAGCTTAGAACAGTTCCTCCTCCTCCATTAGTAAGTAAAGTCACCATTCAAAAACTGCATTTTACGTTTCCTTGGGTTATCGTTGTCTATTTATATTTGTTTGAAGATCTTGAACATTAGTGAGGAAACGGCAAAAGAAATGTAAGAAGAAAGGGGCAAAGTACAGGACTTTTTCACGACGCTGTATGTTCGGACTTAAATTCCTGGCCTTTTTTTTACCTGACGTAAACACAATTGTGTGATGGAATACATTATGCATGCATTGAACACACACACACACACTGTACTTGATGAAGCGTTTATTTATTCCCGGTGTCTCACATGACTCAAGCACGCCTCTGGATCGACTGTCTGTTGCCATGGTGATGCCCTGTCTGCGCTGTAAATACATTCAGAAGCTTTGTGAGACGCACACATTGATTGGAGAGCGCACGCACGCAGCCTTCAGCCCCTCCCCCTGTTTTGTAATTAACTCTAAGTAAAAGATGATCATCAGTAATGGGACACGACTGATTGAGGTGGGACATCAGGCCATGTGTAATTACTTTCCAAGATTTATGAGTCTAAATACAAACAGACAGTATTACATCCCCGTATTGCTGACCTGCGCTATACATGTTGGTTATTGTCCCTCTTTTTATTATTGTGACAAAGCACACACTTGTAACACACTTACATCCATGTTTCTCCAAAATTCTCCATTCAAAATAAAACACATGCATTGTGTTTCAAATAATAGAAAATGGATAGATATGTTTTTCATTGGTTACTTTGTATTAGAAACACTGGTCAGTATGAATTAAGAAGAAAAAAACCAACAATTTTCTCTATTATCTTGAAATAATCTAACAAATTCTAGCTGTGTTTATAATATAAAAACAACAACTTACAATCTGTTATTTAAATACATTATATACAGTTACGGTACATAAAAAAAGAAAATCATATCCCCAAATATTGTTAGATTTTTGTTTTTGTCCAAAAGATAACATAGAATATATTGCCCCCCTCGCCCCCACAAAAAAAAAGATTTTCGAATCCAAAACAATTTTTTTTTTATAAGGTCTTAGCTTTTCCCCCTCCTTCTAGTGGGTTTACAAGCGAAAAAAGCCTGAGCTGCATCCCACTGTAATTACATTACACAAACGCACAGAGTTTGAGCTGTGGGATGTTAGAGGCGTGTTGCCATGGCGACGGAAAGGGGACACAGAGGGGGGCCAAGGGGGTAAAAAGAGAGAGAGAGAGACGGAAGGAGGGAGAGTGAGGGAGGGAGGGAGGGAGGGAGGTGCATGCATCTTGACAGCAGACAGCCGAGGAGCCTGTTCGTTGTTCGAGTCCTGCCGCTGCTGCTGCTGCTGCGGCCCGACACAAGGAGACCAACGGCCCACCGGACGGCCTGGTAGGCACCGCTCGCTCCATCGCTTTGTCCTTTTGTCATCACCGGTTCGGTGCAAGTGTGAGTCTAGTTAGTTCAGTGGAAGATAAACCGCCGTGTGTGTGAGCGCACTGGCTTGATTGATTGTGCGACCGTGTGTGTGGTGTGTAGTAACACATACTTTATTGCAATGTTTGCAGCTGGAGGGGGAGGGTGTACTTGTGAAGTACAAAACATTATGCAGCTTGGGGTTACATTCCAGACCCAACCACCATTGGTGAAAATCAGCCAAATAGAGACCATATTACAAAAACATAAAAATAAAATAATTTTACTTCCTCCACACGCTTAAACTAATTAAAACATGTTTTAAAGTTTTCTTCCTCTCACTGTCAAGAATAGGTAGACTATCGTATAACATCACTTTTGGAAAAGGAAACAAAGGCTTGTTCATTGCATATTTCTCCAAATAAGAGACCAAGTCTGCTTATTCAAGCTGATTTGTCACTGCAGTTGAAGTTAAAACTGTCGCATTAAACTAAAACAATTAAACATTGTACAGTGGTGCCTTGAGATACGAGTGAAGGGACTCACAAGTGTTTCAAGAAATGAGCTGTCATTTAGATGATTTCCCCCCACCGTTTAATTTGCCAGCACAAACTTGCGACACGTGACTCAACTCACTTTACAACAAGCAGCAGTTTGTCAGATAAACCAAATATAAAACAATGACAGCGTCACATACTGTAGCTTTGCCTTAATGGAGTATTTTTAACTTAATGCTAACAAATAATGCAAAATGCCATAGATGGGCTCATGATATTTGTCCACAAACGGTGCAGCAACACACCTAGAGGGACCATATAACTATTACAGGCATATATTCTTTATCCACTGCAAAGACTGACTAATATTACTTTCATACTGAGGAGCTGAGACCGTTTCCATGTACAGTATTGTATATCCATATGGGTGTCTTATACTGTCACCGGGTGGCTAAGGAACACCAGAAGGAGCAGTGCAGTGTCCATTGAGTTGAAGCACAAAGTGTGGCAAAAGCAGTTTAATTCTTTATATTCTGTTGAATTATGTCATTACTATTTATTTTTATGAAGTGCAGTAAATATGGAGTCCTATTTTTCCTCATTAAAATATATTACATTTTTATTTTTATTTTTTGGGGAGAAGGCTGGAACAGATGAATGAAAATTTAATTCATTTCAACAGGGAACGAAGACTTGAGATGTGTGTGTTTTGAGTTGAGAGCATGGCCCCGGAAGGAATTCAACTCTTATCTCAAGGCACCACCGTATAATTAAATATTAAATACCAATATGTTCACCCAAACCATATCATTTCATCTGATTAGCGTTCGTGAGCCTATTGCTAACACATAATGCGAAACGCCATAGACAGGCGAATGTAAACTAGCACAGTTGTTACGGTAATTCTAAACAACACAGAGCAGCAACCCATACAAATAGAGCATTTAATGCACGTCTCCCACTCAGGTGTGATGAGCGGCCCGTCAGGGGCTCTGCAGATGCAGGCCCTGGGCCCCCGCTTCCGGGCGGCGGGGCCACCCGGTAAGGTGCCCGGCAGGAAGAGGGGGCGTCCCCCGACCCGCAAGCTGCACATCCAGAGTTCGTACTACACCGAGCCCGTGTGTGTGGCCCCCAGCGTGCCCAAGAAGAGAGGCAGGAAGCCCGGCTTTAAGGTACATCTGTGCATTGGACTGCTACTAGTACTAGTGCTACTACTGTTAATATTACTATTAGACTTATTAGTACTACTACAATGGATGCGATGTTTTTTTCCCCCAACCGGCATCTCTGGATGTGCAATTCTAAAATGGTTGTTTGCTCTGGAAATAATTTAAAGCACTCCTGGTATAAACTGCACATAAATAGTTTTTTAGTGAAGTAATTTTTTTTCAATCTGTTCATTATATAAACAATTATCACCCAACATTAATTCCTTCCTGTCCTACCTCTAATTTCCTATAATTTAGCATGATTTAGCATGACAAAAGTGCACATATTTAGTATGAAAAAATACATATTTTATTTTGTAATTAGTAGAAAACTGGCATTTCTTGGTTGATTTATTCACCAGTATTGCTTTCTGTGCTAATTATAAGTAGTAGAACCTCTACATTTTACAAACCTATTACGATTTCATACAAAAACTGCACATACAGTGAACAGTAGATAAATCTTTTTTTTTTTTCAGTCGGTCGATTTTATTAAACCAGTATCACCTAAAATCTATTTTCTTCCTTTGCTACCTCTAAATTACAATAATTTAGTATGAATTCATACCACAAAATGCCCATATTTAGCAGAATAATTGCAATACATATTTGATTTTGTAGTGAGTAGAAAGCTGACATTTTTTGCGATTGTTGAATTTTATCAACTAATATTTATTTCTGCGTTTTACTGTATGTAGCAGTAGCTCAAGGTCACACATTTTGTCGGATTTCATCCAAAAAATGCTCATAATGATCAGAACAATGACATTTTGGGTAAAAAAAACAACAACAGTAAAATGCTTAACAACAGCTCAGCGGAACATCCGTGTGTGCGTTTGTGTAGCTGAAGTCCAGGATGGTAACATCACCGTTAGCTACTTCACCTCCCAGATGCACACCAGAACCAGAACTTGGATCTTTACCCCAGGATGCGGCCATCGTCCCCTGCTCTGCATCGCCACACGCCCTCACAGGTAGCTAACTACACGCAGAAATGCGACACAGGTCCTGCCTAACAGGAATATAACAGACTGTATTGGGGGAGTAACCAATTACATGTAACGAGATTGCATAATTTAATTTAATGAACTAGTTATACAACTATTACATTTTCAACAAGATAACTTGTTTCAAGATAACTGCATTTCCAAAATAATTTTCCCAACACTGCTAACACACCGCAGGTCCTGACAGGAGATAACACTGGTAACTATAACATGCCACAGGTCCTGACAGATAAACACACAAACATATCGCAGGTGTGCCTTTATCTTTATCTTTTCATCTATGTGTCTGTGTGTGCGTGTGTGTGTGTGTGTGTGTGTGTGTGTGTGTGTGTGTGTGTGTGTGTGCGCGTATAGAGCGGCTTCAACCACCTGTGCACAGCTGTTATCTTCTTCTTTTCCTTTGGGCTTGTCCCTTTAGGGGTCGCCACAGCGCGTCATCCTTTTCCATGTCAGCCTATCTCCTGCATCCTCCTCTCGAACACCAACTGCCATCATGTCTTCCCTCACGACATCCATCAACCTTCTCTTTGGTCTTCCTCTAGCTGTCTTGCCTGGCAGCTCCCTCCTCATCATCCTTCTACCAATATACTCACTATTTCTCCTCTGGACGTGTCCAAACCATCGAAGTCTGCGCTCTCTAACTTTGTCTCCAAAACATCGAACCTCGGGTGTCCCTCTGATGAGCTCATTTCTAATTTTATCCAACCTGGTCACTCCGAGAGCGAACCTCCACATCTTCATTTCCGCCCCCTCCAGCTCTGCTTCCTGTTGTCTCTTCAGTGCCATTGTCTCTCATCCGTACATCATGGCTGGCCTCACCACTGTTTTATAAACGTTGCCCTTCATCCTAGCAGAGACTCTTTTGTCACATAACACACCTGACACCTTCCTCCACCCGTTCCAACCTGCTTGGACCCGTTTCTTCACTTCCTGACCACGCTCACCATTGCTCTGGACGGTTGACCCCAAGTATTTAAAGTCCTCCACCCTTGCTATCTCTTCTCCCTGTAGCCTCGCTCTTCCCCCACCACCTCTGTCATTCATGCACATATATTCTGTTTTACATCAGCTAATCTTCATTCCTCTGCTTTCCAGTGCATGCCTCCATCTTTCTAACTGTTCCTCCACCTGCTCCTTCTTCTGGAAGCTCCTCCTGTCCACCGAGAGCCTGTCTCAGCTCTTCCCGAAAAGATGCACAACACTCGTCCTGTCTCAGCTTCCACCACATGGTTCTCTGCTCTGCCTTTGTCTTCCTAATCTTCCTCCCCACCACCAGAGTCATCTTACACACCACCATCCTATGCTGTCTAGCCACACTCTCCCCTACCACTACCTTACAGTCGGTAACCTCCTTCAGATTACATCGTCTGCACAAGATGTAACCCACCTGCGTGCTTCTACCGCCGCTCTTGTAGGTCACCCTATGTTTTTGCCTCTTCTGGAAAAAAGTGTTCACTACAGCCATTTGCATCCTTTTTGCAAAGTCTACCACCATCTGTCCCTCCAGGTTCCTTTCCTGGATGCCGTACTTACCCATCACTTCTTCATCACCCCTATTTCCTTCACCAACATGTCCATTATAATCCGCACCAATCACGACTCGCTCTCTCTCTCTGGTATGCTCATAACTGCTTCGTCTAGCTCCTTCCAGAACTTCTCTTTCACCTCTAGGCCACATCCTACCTGTGGGGCATAGCCACTAATCACATTATACATAACACCCTCAATTTGAAGTTTCAGCCTCATCACTCGATCTGATACTCTTTTCACCTCCAAGACATTCTTAGCTAACTCTTCTTTTAAAATAACCCCGACTCCATTTCTCTCCCCATCTCCACCATGGTAAAATATTTGAAACCCTGCCCCTAAACTTCTAGCCTTACTGCCTTTCCACCTGCTCTCCTGGACACACAATATATCAACCTTTCTCCTAATCATCATGTCAACCAACTCCCGAGATTTTCCTGTCATAGTCCCAACATTCAAAGTCTTCACATTCAGTTCTAGGCTATGTGCTTTCCTCTTCTCTTTCTGCCGAAGAACCCGCTTTCCACCTCTTCTTCTTCTTCGACTTCGACCCGCAGCAGCTGAATTTCCACCGGCGCCCTGCAGGTTGACGGCGCCGGTGGCGAACGTTGTTAACCCGGCCCACGACTGATCCGGTATGGAATTTTTTGGACGGACGCTCATATTTGTTTGGCAAAGTTTTAAGCCGGATGCCCTTCCTGACGCAACCCTCTGCGTTATAACCGCAACCTTGGTGAGAATAAGCGGTGGATGGAAAGGTTATGTGTAAACGTTACACACCATAGGCATGTCACCTCATCTGCTATAAGAGACTTGTTTTGCTCATCATAAACTATAGGAAAATAGTAAAAATATAGGAAAATAGTAAAAATTATGATAATAATAATAATAATAATAATAAAATCTATAATATTAATAATAAATAATACATTTAAATAATAATACATTTATATGATAATAATAATAATAATAATAACAAAATACAAAACGTGTGTGTGCATGTTCCTCACCCAGCAGAAACATCGGTGCCTGACGACTTCGTGTTCGAGCCCTCCACGGACTCCAAGCGCTACAATTCGGTCTTCGGAGTGATGACGTCGCACTACAACCGGAAACACGGGTACGGTTACCGGGGCAACAGCAGCGGCTGCCCCACACCGAGGATGGCCACATGCAGACCGGATACCAGTTCCGGAAGCTTCCCGGAGGCCAACAAGAATGGTGACTTGTTGACTTTTACTGGGGAAAAACAAGTGAAGCAAAGTAAAGATACAATGCAGTAACAATAACGCTATGATTTTGAATCAATATCGCTACTGTACAGGAACAAAAACGTTTAGGTTTTGGAACAGTGAAGTCACAGAAAAGTAATAGTAAACCTACAGTACAGGAACATTATCCTGTAGTTTAGAATCAATGAACCTACAGAACAGTACAGTAACAAGAACATTATAGGCAAGCATCAATAAAGCTACAGATCAGTAACAGAAAATCTACAGAACAGTCCCATTATACTATATTATCAATAAAGTTTAAGTACAGTAACAAGTTACAATATAGTAGCAGTTAGCTCCAACACAGAAACACTATAGTGTAGTATAAATAACACTGCTGTGTAGTAACAGTAAAGATAAAGTGCCATAACAGCTACACTCTAGTGTAGCATCAATACATTTAAAGTACAGTAGCTCTAAAGCTACAGTATATAAACAGTAGACCAACAGTACAGCAACAGAAAAGTTACAGTTCAGTAATTGTAACACGACAGTACAGTAAAGCTTTGTTTATGTTTAAGGTATTTTGGGGTGACAGTCTCAGGAGTGTTCATCATGACATGTACAGTACATGTAGCATGTTAGCATCAAGCTAAGGGACAGTGTGTGTAATTCAGTTTCTAGCGCGGTGGCGATGGAGCCGGGAGAGTGCAGGCGTCCCACAGGGAAAGACCCGTCAAGCTGGGGTGTGGACGAGGTGGTGTGCTTCATCAAGGACGCTGACCCTCAAGCTCTGGGACCTCACGCGGAAACCTTCAGGAAACACGTGAGCGTGCAAAAAGTTCGGGTTATTGAGTTTTTACATGTAGTTTCAAGATGAACCGCATTTTTGATGGACCAGTTTTTTTTTTATGTAATTTTTATTTTTTTCAAGAAAAAACTTTATTGTATGTGTCATAATTTTAGGAGTTTGCATGTTCTCCCCGTGCCTGCGTGGGTATTGTCCGGGTACTCCGGTTTCTTACCACATCCCCAAAAAGTTGCAATGGTAGGTTGATTGAAGAGTCTAAATTCCCCGTAGTTATGAATGTGTGCGCGATTGGTTGTTTGTTTGTTTGTGCCCTGCGATTGGCTGGCAACCAGTTCAGGGTGTACCCCGCCTCCTGCCCGATGATAGCTGGGATAGGCTCCAGCATGCCCGCGACCCTAGTGAGGAGAAGCGGAACAGAAAATGGATGGGTGTGTGGAAATTACATCTCTGTTGTGACATTTTCTCCCTTGAAAAAACATGAAAAATGACTTTATTCTCTTCAGATTCATACTGGTTAACAAACGATATCTTAAAATGTATTCTTGTAATTGTACAATAAATTGTAGTGGTAGTATGATAGTTGTTTTTCTTTTGAAATTAAATTGACCTGTAAAGATTATACAGTGAGCCCCCACATATTTGCCTATTTGTGTATTTGTTTTTGGGATGCTCCTCCGTTATTTGGAGAAAAACACGCATATTTGCTGCGAATGCCAAACTACGAATATGCGGGGTTTTACTGTATTCCTGTATTCAAAGTAGAGTATGACAAGTTTGTTTCCAGGAAATAGATGGCGACGCCCTCCTGCTTCTGAAAAGTGAGATGATGATGAAGTATCTAGGACTGAAACTGGGCCCCGCGCTCAAGCTGTGCTACCATATCGACAGGTTGAAACAGAATCGCTTGTGACTGTGCTGCCGGGGTCCAAACGTCCCACGGCTGCAGCAAGCAACGCTGGAAAACTGGTGCTTACATGTTTGGTACCCCATCAGATCCAGATTTAGCTGTGCTGAACAGCTAGGGATTGAAAAACACTTATTTGGTGCTTAAACTGTACCTCAATATCAATTTATTTAACCACTAAAGGACAGTCCTGCTGCTGTAGTATTATCGTGTGAATGCTGAACAGATTCTTCAAAAATTATTTTACCACCCCATTTAGATTATTCTGACGTTCACTTTTTTGACATTCCTAAACTTCCACTTCCAAAAAACTGACCTGGAGTTTTACATTCTACATTTCAGTTTCACTTCTGCAGTTTCCAGTTAATTCTCTTCAGTGTTCACACACAATTTCTACAGAAATCTTAAGCTCGTGATTTTCATTATGTTAGTGGAAAGCAGCATGTAGCCAAATTCTTCCTCTTCACTGCCTTACAACATTTGACTTTCATTTCACTGTACAATATTATGACTACATGTCTCAAACAATATAACTTTTCCCATGTATTTTTCGTATGTTAACTTATTTCACGGAATGGAGGCAATGCTTGTAAAGGCAATGAAAAACCGTCAGGAAGTGATTTTTTTTTTTTAAAAATGGATTGTACCTCATTCAACATTTTTACTGTTTTGTGTTTTTTTTTGTAGTCTGCAATAAAACAGACTTGTAAAGTAGCACATCAATGTCTACGTTATAAAAAGTACTCCTACTCTGCACTTAATTAGAAGCACAGCTACAAAAAACAAAAAACTCTAAAAGTAGAAGTAATTATTCAACTCCTGTACCCAAGTGAAAAAGTACAAACTCTGAAATGTGACAAAGGAGCTCAACCGCGGTTGACTTTAACTCTTTTTTTTTTTACGTCGCGTCATCATCCGCGGAGGTTGAAAAAGTAACGAGACCATTTTGAAAAAGTATATAGCTGAAAGTACAGATAACTGTTTCCAAATGTACGTAGTAAACCTAAACAGTCAGAAAACGTGCTCAAGTACAGATACCTGAAAAATATTCTCATGAAATAGTTGTGTTTTGTTACTTCCCACTGTAAAAAAAATTAAATTAAAATCTGAAACACGACGTAAACACAATCACCTCGGGGTGACATACAATCAGTGGCAAAAAGAGAGTGTCGTATAACAAAAATATATTATAAAGAACACATAGATCTGAGGTTTTAATGGCTTTCATTCCTGGAGTGTCTAATGGTCCTAATATATTGTTTGACTTCGTTTTCAAAAATACAAAAAAAAATTTTTCTATTAGTATATCGGCATTTGTGTACAGGCCATTTAGCAATATGATTACATAAATAATATAAAACTTTTTTTCCCCCCACTACAGATGGATAGTAAATGCAGCCCAAGGATATATGTTCAAAGCAAAAGGAAAGCTGCAGTTCTAGACAAACAGAAATCAAATTAAAAATGTCTTTTGTAAGAGATTGAGCAATTGCAAAATAAATGAAAAACATCCTAGCAAAAGCAATAATTCATATCTATATCGTTTTTAAATCATCGTAGAAACTCTTTACATGGGTAGAATATGTGAATTATTTTAACAGTTTAAGCCTTATCATTTTTTTGGGTGGGAAACAAAATTTATGATGATGTGACTAACAACAACAAGTCAATCAAGTTTACACCTTTACTTCATTTAGCTACAACCCAGGCTGAAGACTAAACTAATGGCTTTATGAAGCAAACAAAAACAACAACAACAAAACCAATATTAATAATTATTTAATATGACGCGCTCGTGATATGAACAGATACCTCAAGCCACCTTTGAGCTGCGTGCCTATGGTGACCCTAATCTAGGAGGGTCAAAATCATCAGTGCATTCAATGTGTGTGGACGGCCAGAAATACCAAGAATGCTAGTGTAACACGTTATGCTGCATACGGTTGCGTTCAATTAGAAAAGGAACTGGGAGTAACCTTACACAAAGTTATTGTTGAAGGCTTTTTTCAAACGTTATGAATTGATATACGCTTTGGCGTTGAAATAAAAGTAAACCTAATTAAAATCAGTTGAGACATTTAAAATTCAAGTTATGACTTAATTTCAATGTTCATGCATTGCCTTTGAGGGGAATGTCGACCTACCCAACATGGCCGCCACTTAGGCAAGTTGGTTACCCAATCTGGTACATCAGCATACACTTTCTGACATATCGCGATACTTGAACCTGTCACTTTACTTCCGGTATCACCGTGCGGTCTTGTGGGAGTAAGGAGAAGCTCGGCGCGATTATGGCAGACTTCTCGGAGAGGTCAGTGCAGGCGGCCGTCGTCGTGTCCTTCCTGGCGGGCTTCGCGGCCGGCTGGCAGGCCCACCGGATGCGCAGGAAGTTTCTGGACTGGCGGAAGAAGAGGCTACAAGACAAACTGACAGAGACGCAGAAGAAACTTGACTTGGCCTGAACGAACTCAACATTAGGTACACCTGCCCAAAACAGAAAATAAACATAACGAGGTGCCGCTCTGAATGACCCAGTCGTATTCACATTAATTCAATAATATGTTTATTAATTTGCCTGTATTATGTTCGAAGAATCTCTCAATGACCGCCTTATCAGTCAGAAAGGTTATTTTTGTAAAGTCAATGGCGGCCTCTGGTGGCCAAACAAGAATGACGGCTTGTAAAATTAGTTTCTATCACACTGTATCTTTTCATTTATATATATTATATATATATATATATATATATATATATATATATATATATATTGTGTGTCTGTAAATGAATGAATGAGAGGATAAGCATCTTATCCTTTCCTAATATAGTTTTAATTTAAAATAATTTCTTTTTCAGGCCTAGGACTGTGTGCTGCCCTACAATGGTTGGATGCTGAATGTTCCTCGTTGGCCACCGTAGGAGGAGGAAGAAGAGCGGGAATATCTGCCAATCAATCCTGAACAAAACCTGTAGAACACTAACATGGAAACTCAAGTGGTTGTCTCACTTTTCCATGTCAAACATGGTCAAATAATTGTCTTCTAAGGATGACCAGGATTCACAGCACTGAGTATTAACAATAATGTCTATGGTCATGTAAATATTACACAATTAATACCAACAAAAACGTGTACTTTGAATAAAATATACTGTTAATAAATACTTTCTGGTTTTGTTGTGTGTGACGCAATGTATTGAATTACTCACTTCACAACTCACCCAACTTGAAACGTTTGTCCTGAGTGACAGGTTACATAGAACACTAATCAGTCACACTACATTATCATTATCATGGGAAAAAAAATTACAAATGAAGTATACATTTACTGCCAGGTTAATACTAAACAGTATTGACACCAACGTGATGAAAACTACGATGTGCTTCAGTTTGCCACGCGGTTGTTCTACACTAAGCAATGGCGGTCTCTGCTGGCCAAACGAATAATTGCAACTAGTAAACAGTTTACATCATATGCAGCGCAACTAACTAACTTAAACAGCAGCGTAAGAATACATGTTACATGGCGCCAGAAGGCACGCTTATTTGCCACCATAGTTACTGTCTATTGGATTGTTTTGTATATATATTTAATATAACCATAAACCACGGATCCTTTGTAGATAAGGACCGGTAGTGTTCCACAAGACTCAATATGAGGTCCACAGACTTTTATGTTGCGATGTACATCGAATGCCACAAGTACTTGCTGCTACAGTTAGAAAACTGACTGCATTCCACAAGGCTCGCTACTCAGTCCACAGATTTGAACAGTTTTGACGGTACTTCCTCATAGTTATTTCTGAGATTCTGGTTTCTTCTCTAGCCCTCTTGTATGTTCTCCCTGTGCTCGGGTGGGCTTTCTCCAGGGTAGTCTTGCTTTCCTCACACTTTCCAAAAACACAAGTTCATTGAAGACTAAATCATCCGTAGGTGTCAATGTGAGCAGGAACAATTGTCTATGCAGTAGTACCTCGTTTATCGTGAGGGTTAATTTCCAGAACAGCTCGCGATAAACTAAAAATCCGCGAAGTCGTGACCATATATTTATTTTATTATTTATATATATTATAAAGCATTATGAATTTCCATACGCTCTGATGAACCTTTCCCATACTCACATAAACACTTCCTATTAGGACTGGGGCTATCAAACATATTTAGAATTGATTATTCTACTGATCATCCCATTGGTTATTTGCGTAATCGCATAAATTATTATTTTTTTGCACAACAGCAATACAAAATATGTATGCGAGTTGCAGGAATCATTTTTGTCTACTTGAGGTCGCCATCCTCACATTCTACGCTGCAGCGTCTGTGATTTTGAATGTGTGTGGATTTAAAAGGCGGGGCCTGGCCTGGTGAGTGACGTGGGAGTCGGCGAATGAGAGTGCACAGTTGGCTCAGGATAGCGTCTCCTCCCGACTTGCATACAAATTTGAGTTACATTACAACCATGGAACCGAATTATGTCTTAATTCCGTCTTAAACCAAGGATCCCCTGTGCCAGCCTCCCTTAAATGTGTGTATACAATAAAATGTGCCTTTATAAAGATACTACTGCATTGTTGAAGAAGCATCACTTCAAAAACAGCATTCTTGTCTGTAAAAGAAGCAGCTAGTGGATCTCATTAGATCAGTGACTCCCAACTACATTGGTGTTACCCACTTTCACTTAATTGGTACGAAAATGATTTTTCTCCAACAAATAATATATCTTTGTAAATCTCTCTATGCCAGCGACATATTGTAAGAGGCACTAGATGGCAGAAGGCACTTACGTCACCTGCGTATCCACTTTGTGACATTTTGTTAAGATTTTTTTCTAATGTAAAACACCTTATAAAACACCTTGGCTCAATAAAAGTTGCCAAACACCACTTTAGATTGTGTACCTAATGTCAAGGTCAATGTGTGCAATTGAACTCATTCACTGGCAACCTTCACATATTACACTATGTAAAAATACAAAACTAAAATGACAAATGAAAATGTTGAATCCTATCCATAGGTGGTGCAAGTGCACTTTAGGATCAGATGCACACTGCCCCCCCCCCCCCCCACATGCACACTGCCCCCCCCCCCCCCCCCCCCCCCACCGTGTGTTAAATGAGACGTGAGCAGATGTTTTTGTCATTAACATCCGCGTCTATCAGGCCAATTACGACCGAAGATGTGAGAACATGTCACGAGCGGATGGAGACGTCATCTAATAATAAGAATAACGAGTCATTTCTGCTAACATATATCTGTATTTAAGCGCACGTATAAAATATGATTTGACAAGAGTTTAAGAGCTTTATGGGACTCGACTGTAGTTAATATAATAAAGTGCTGAGTCACGAGGGAAATCAAGTGCAGGTGGCATTTAATTAGACGTGCGTTTATGCATTATGTCACGGTAAATGCTAAATTTGTATTTAATTTTTTTCCCCCACAAAGTAATTGCAAAGTATTTCATTAAGTTGTGTCAGCAGTGGAGTAGAAAGCACTCCAACTACTTAAAGGACAAACCCCCCCCTTTCTTACCCCCCCCCCCTTTTTAAAACATATATATTTTTAAAAGGGCCGTAATATCGGGAAAACTTCACTTAAGTGCTGGAATTTATGAGGACTGGACAACTGGAGAACCGAACCCTTCATTTTCGCATTTATTTGATATCCTTGACAGCCATCTTAAGTCTGAGTAAAGTGGTGCCTTCACTTACAAGTTTAACTCACTCTACGACCACGCTTGTAACTCAAAACACATTTCCCTATTGAAATGCATGGGGATGCCAGTCCAGTTCCCACCCCCCATAAAACACAAAGAAAAGCGTTAAACAAAAACAAATTTAAAAAAAAACACTCTACAGTATTGTACTTTATAAAAAAATAATTACATCGAATGTGAAGAATTAAACAGGTTGTGCATAATAATTCACTGTGACGACTCCTGGTGTGCGAAACTTGCCCACCAGGGGGTAGTATATTACAAGCATAGGTATATACACAAAAAAGACGGTCACAACTGCTAAGTAAGCTGCAATAATCATCGTTTTTTTTTGTTTTTTGCAGAGGATAAAAATAGATAAACAGTAATAATAAGGCACTGCATTTATAAAGTGCTTTTCCAGACACAGACAGACAGTTCAAGGGTAATGTGGGTTAAGAGGCTTGGCCAAGGACACAGCGACGACATGCCCTGGACCAGGGATAAAAACCAGCCACTCTCCGGTTGCAAGCCGTACTCTTATCCTCTGCGCCAAGCCGCCCATGAAATATATCCATATATATAATGCAATATAATCATAATTCACATAATTTTGTGCTGCGAAAAGCAACATATCAGGCAGAAGAGTGACTGATGCTAATAATTTCTGCTTTTGTGACACAAACTATAAAACAACACAAGACTGCCAAAGGGCTTAATGCAAAATAATCATTTATTTATTCATATACAACTAAGAAACACACTGTGAGCGACACCGCTTCAACGCATGGCTCGAGTTGAACGTCAGTGGCTTTTTTAAAATGCCGTTTGCCATTCACGTTCGCGACACACGCGTTATACTATCTCCAGCGACACGTTCTGCTTATACCATACATGCATACTCTGTTGGAGCATTTCTCTTCCTCATAATCGACAAGACACGCCGAGATTCACCCCCTAATCTTTATCTTCGGCTCCGAAGCTGTGCTGATCTCAAATCCAAAGCGATGCAACACCGCCATATACAGGGATGTGTTCGTTTAAAAGCCGGAATTTTGAAACCCTCTTCCACACCCACCTGTTGAAATACGTACTTGACAAATATATACTGTACGCCAGTCGCAGTAAACGGTCGGATTCCAGTTCATGAATAGAAGCGTCCACGGCAGTGAATGAGTTAAATGCGCGAGACACGGCGTAGCCTACTTTTTGAAATTGGGTGTGCAAAAAATAAAGAGGAAGAAAAAGAAAGAGACAGCAAAGGCAGCTTAGGGAGAACGAGAGAGCGAAAGCGTCATGGGAGGAGGCTGAAGTGTGTTTGCTTTCTATTCTGGAGAAGGTCTCGTAATCCTGCATTGGCTCACGCTGGGCCCCCGCTGTCGCCGACGCCATAGCTGCTGCACTTGTGCGTGTGCGTGTTTGGCAAGTCCCTGTTTATTTAGCAACAAGGTGTGCGTGACTTTCAGAGGTGATGAGGATGATGAAGTGATCATTTTGAAAAAGTGTGTAACAAAACATGAAAACAATTAACACGTGCAATACATTTTCTGATAATCAATAAGTAAAATACAATACAATGAAAATACACAGTAACTATTGAAAATAACTGAATAAACTAACTCAATAACTAAACTATTGAAAAAGTAATACATTTTATGACAAATAATAAATATATTATCGTAATTGTTATAATGGCGGCACGGTGGGCACACAGTTCTGAGGACCCGGGTTCAATCCCCGGCCCCGCCTGTGTGGAGTTTGCATGTTCTCCCCGTGCCTGCGTGGGTTTTCTCCGGGCACTCCGGTTTCCTCCCGCATCCCCAAAACATGCATTAATTGGAGACTCTCAATTGCCCGTAGGTGTGATTGTGAGTGCGAATGGTTGTTTGTTTGTATGTATGTGCCCTGCGATTGGCTGGCAACCGGTTCAGGGTGTACCACCCCTCCTGGCCGCTGATAGCTGGGACAGGCTCCAGCACGCCCGCGACCCTTGTGAGGAGAAGCGGCTCAGAAAATGGATGGATAATTGTTATAATAATTAAATAGTACAAAAGTAACTGGTGAATATTTTATTCTATACAAAATGATTTAAAAAAAAGTACTACCAAACAATGAATACATGTGATTATAAATAGAATTATTTAATAACATAAAACCTAAACTATAGTGGACTACTGGATAGCACATCTGCCTCATAGTTCTGAGGATCCCGGCCCCGCCTGTGTGGAGTTTGCATGTTCTCCCCGTGCCTGCGTGGGTTTTCTCCGGGCACTCCGGTTTCCTCCCGCATCCCCAAAACATGCGTAGTAGGTTGACTGAAGACTCTAAATTCCCCATAGTTATGAATGTGTGTGCGATTGGTTCTTTGTTTATATGTGCCCTGCGATTGGCTGGCGACCAGTTCAGGGTGTACCCCGCCTCTTGCCCAAAGACAGCTGGGATAGGTGAGGATAAGCGGTACAGAAGATGGCTGGATGCATGGAAAAGCTAAACTATATTGTAGAGTACAATTATAAAACTGTAAGTTATACTAAATTACTAGTATAAAAATGTAACGAATCTATACATACATTTCATAACCATTGGAAGCGTTCAATCTCCTCGAATGGCAATGACCTGTGGGGTCCCTCAAGGGTCAGTTCTTGGACCCCTCCTTTTCAGCCTGTATATGCTACCCTTGGGCCAAATTCTTCAGAACTTTGTTGACTATCATAGCTATGCAGATGACACAGTTATATTTAGCAGTGTCTCCAGATGACTACAGTTCAATTGAGGTGTTGTGTCATTGTCTAAAAAAGATAAATAACTGGATGAGCCAACATTCTAGGTTAAAAATTCTTCTTTTTTTCTTATGCTTTTTAGAGCATTTCCACATTTAAATGATCTTTCTTGCACTGTATGCTGTTTTAATTGTATTTTTATTTTTCTCTTTGTTTTAAAAGTTTGTAAGCTGTTTTTTTCTTTGTTTTTAAATGCTTTTAATCATGTAAAGCACATTGAGTTACCTTGTGTATGAAATGCGCATATAAATAAATTTGCTTGGCTTTGCTTTGCTTACTGTAATACTAAATGATAAAAAGAAATGAAATTCTGTATAAAAAGGCCAAAACAAATGTCATAACACATTAAACCTAGGTAATAACAAATAAATAATACATATGAGTGAATGTCTATGAGTCTCTGTGCTTGCATGCATTTTCTACAGGTATTCCGGCAAACATACAAAGTCCACACAGAAAGACTGGAGCCCCAATTCAAACCCTTGCCCCAAGAACTGTGAGGCTGAAATGCAACCCACTTCCCACCGTGCCGCTGAATGATAAATAAAATAGTTTAGCCATCAATAAAAATGCATACATGCATGCGGTGCGCACACACACAATTTTATCAACTGACTTTGAAATATTTTTCCACATGTGACACAAGGCGGCTTGTTGCTAGGCAGCGTTCATAGGGCTCAGTCACAACTGCCCTACTAGCCAATAGAAAAAAGAAAAAGGAAGTTGCACGCGATGCTGAACGAATGATGAACAAATGTTAGTTTATGCAGTGCAACTGTCACAAAGGCATGTAGATAGATAACTGGATGGATCGATAGATGGACAGAAAGCTAGATAAAAAGATAGCTAGATGAGAGGTAATGGACAGAGTGCTCCCAGTGAGCGCTGCGAGGGTCAAAGTTGCACATGCCCGCTGGCTGCGTCATCCCAGCTGCATTGAAGCACTCAAGATGTTGTGGATGAAAGCAGCACATTAACCACCAAACAAGTGGCGTCCAGCTATATGCGGAGCGCTAAAAGCTGCCGCTAGCTTACTCGCTCGCGTCCTCTCCTGTCTGTGCCCGTACGTCCACGACAACGCGGACACTGCACGAAATGTGTGTGTGTGTGTGTGTGTGTTTACTCTCTTCATTTAGCTGGTAAAAGCTTTCTACGCTGCTGTAAAAGCCTAACAACAGTACTTTTCGTACCACTGTAGCTTTTAGGACGTGCTGTATTTACACCCACCAAAAGCCACAGGCAACAACAAAACATTTTGATTTTGTTGTTCATACAATTTCTTTCTAAATATGGTGGGATGGGAGAGTAATGAAGTGAGGACGTAAAATGAGGCAACTACGACATCTACAGGCTGGGTGTAGCATAACGTAGACTAAAATTGTGATACAGTGAACCCCAGTTTATCACGGGAGATGCTATACTTTCAACAGGTGTAGAGATAAACACTTGTTGCTGTCGTACTGTTATCTGTTATTTCCGCTCGATATTCTCCAAACCACCTTAAGTGTTAGCATCGATCTATTCGCACTCTCTTCGGCTAACCGTGCCAACTTGCGTTGGTAGCTATGCGTTCATTTTTTTCACTTAATTACACGTCGCTTTTTCCACTCAACAAACTATTCAGGTATGCTTTATGTTGTTTGTTTCTATAAACCTACGCTAAACGACGACCGAATGTTGTCAGTCGTTAATGCGGCGCTGCTTGTTGAGGTACGAATGATAAACCGCGGTGGGGAAGAAATTTACTACCAAAAAGAGTTGACATTTTATGAGGGAAAAAAAGGGATTTTCTGGGAGTACTGTTTGTGATATCACGAGAATAAAATGTATACGAGAATGAAGTCAGAATTCGATGAGAGAAGAGTTGTAATTTTTTGACAATGTCTTTATTTTTAGAGTTTTCTGAAAATAAAGTTGTGATAGTAATAGAAAAGTTGCAATTTTACAAGAATCAAGTAAGGATTTTACAAAAAAACAAAACAATTGAATGATCATAAAGCCAAGATTTTACAAGAATAGAGTAGTGAGATGTGATTTTACGAGTAAAATGTTTATAATTGTACAAGAAAGAAGTCACTTTCACCATGTTGGTGCTCTACTATCTGATCTCAGTCTGCAGATCTCAGAACCCTACTGGGTTTCTAATCCATTAGCAGTTCTTTAACATATTCAGGACCTAAGCCAGTCAATGATTTATCGACCAGAAGCAGAACTTTAAAGTCTATTCGATAGCTGACTTGGAGCCAGTGGCGAGACTTTAGAATTGGAGTAATATGTTCTGATCTCTTTTTTTTTTCTGGTCAGAACTCGAGTTGGAGCGTTTTGAATGAGCTGCAGCTCGTTTAATGTTCTTTTGGGGGGAGTCCAGTCAGAAGACCATTACAATAGTCAAGTCTACTGGAGATTAAACCCTGGATGCGCTACTACTGGTCTGCTTGGAAAATGCAAGTCTTCACTCTGGATATGTTCTACAGACGGCTGCTTTAGTGATTGATTTGATATGACTGCCGAAAGTCAGATGAGAATCTATAATAATAAGTTGTTAATGCGTAATCCTGCTAACTAACAAAGGAACGTAAAATAATTACACAATGTTTTTCATTGACGGGCTCTGCAACCACTATCTAGTTTTCAACATGGATATGCGTTGTGTAAATTTGCTTTGAGTCCCGTGCACAGTCCAAATGGGAAAGGCAACGTGTAGTTAATATTCTTCCCCCATGTCAGTGTCGTGCACTTTGGCAAATTTGCCAATTACTCCATTTTTGAAGAAGTTTGCATTATGTCGCGGGATGAATAATCACTGCGGGCGCTGGGAATTAACCTTTTAATGCGTATGTGTCTCGCCTCATAAACACGCCCCAGTACACACACACACACACACACACACACACTGTGTGCATGCGGAAAAGTCAGCTCATTGTGGATAGTGCTGGAGTATATAAATCCCGTATCGGAATAATAATAAGTGTGTCATTGTAATTCAGATGGATCGAGTGGAAATGAGATTTTTTTTGAGAGGATTGTTTTTGCAGATTGTGCAACATTCTCCTTCGTGCTTGAAAGGCAAAATGAATTGATGGCTTTAACTGTCACATCTGTTGCATCTTCATTGTGTCTCCACACATTGCATCAGTGACCACATGGAAAATGATACACAAAAGGCAATACAGTGAATCCCGTTTATTGTGGGAGAGACGTATGTTACAGACCCACCGGCAACAGTATTTTAACTTAACACCCTGGAATTTATGAAATGACACTTCAAAAGCATTTTTTGACACCTGCTGTCACGCTCACTCCCAAATAAGAGGTCCAGTTTGCTTGCTTCAAGCTGTTTGTCACTCCCAGTTGAGGTCTACAGTAAAACTGACACATAAAACTAAAAGACAATCCAACATTGCATATTTCAACACCAAAAATGCTCAACCAAACCATGTCATTTAACAAACCTCTGCTAGCTTAATGCTAACATATAATGCAAAATGCCATAGAAGAGCTAATGGAAATGAGCAAAGATGTTAACAATCATAATGACAAACTTTAAAACAACTCCTAGTTTAAAACAGACACGGAGCAGTAACACATACAAAAAGATTTTAAAAAATTACTCACAGGTATATATCGTCGCTGTTGGGCGGAAACCTTGTATCTCCAAATATGGTCAATTTCATATTTTTTTGTCTGTTATTTTTACACATTATAAACAAATTTAAAGTGTTGAAAATAACGAGAACTTTTCGCTCCCCTGAATGCTCAACTGCCTCAGAAGTGTCGCCTGTGCCCTCACTGTACGGGAGCCATACGGCATTGTGTCGCCTCAAGATGGAAAGTCGGGAGGTTTTTTTTAGACGAATGAAAATATTTAGGTTAGATACATTTGAGTGAGCCTGTTTTGTTCAAAATGGATCGCTGTAATGCTTCGGTGCAGATCGCTGTAATGCTTCGGTTCCGTCCTGATTAATTTCCGCCTTTTCAACTGCTAAACCAGCTCATCGTTTTATTTATTGGGTCCATCATGGCTTTAATACATTTGAGAGAGTTTGGGAAGATGACCAAACAACAGTTGTTTGCGTTTGGGTGGTGTTGATGTTAGTGGGCAATGGTATTTGATAGAAATAGAAGGTATAAAAAAAACATAAATGACCACCTGCAAATCCTGGCACGAACTATGAACTGCGATATAGCGGCGGAACACTACATTTGGAAATATTTTGTCATGAAAATGCGAAGACTTTACATCATTTCAGCACATTTCATAGAAGAAAAGCTCTTGAGTTCCCAACTTAATGTGGAGTATATAAACTTATACTGTGTGGACAAAAGTAGTGACTAGTTTTAAGACCGCGACTAACTGCTGTGATTTCCTGGAAGGTGTCCAATAAAGTAATCAAGTGTGTGTGTGCGTGTGTGCTATTTGCGTCCGTGCATCTTTTGTCATTTATAGCTGACTGTGTGTCAGCGGAGGCGGGCAGGCATCGCTGAGTGGGCAAAATATTCAATTACCTCCATACTTTTACCTCATACGGCACAAATGAAAAGTGTATACAGACAACAAGATTCATCCGAAAGCTCTATGCCACTCTCGCCAGCTCACAAGTATTTAGTAAAGTAAACTTTATTCTACAATTATAACCTTTTCTTTAACTTCTTCTCGAGAGAAATAAGGACTTTATTCTCGTTAATGCGAAACCTTTTTGGCTGTAAATTAATTTGTAATTTTTTTTGGTGCAAATAGAGTATTTCCAAACTGTTGTAAATCACAACTTTATTCTCTTTAAATTTAAATGGATAGATTTAAATGACAGAAAATAAAATAATGTTCTTGTAAATTAAAACCTTTATTGTTAGACTTCTCAGAAAGTTTGACAATATTGTCATGAGATGACAACATTTTTCTCGTAATATTAAAACTGTTCTTCTAATAGCACGCTTTTTTGCATTTTTTTTTCACAAAAAACCCCAAACATGATTCTTGTGCACTTTATTTTGCAAAGATAAAACTTATATTTTCCCCTCAGGACTTTTAATAGTCATAACCTTTGTTCTCGTAAAATTACAACTTTGCGTGTAAATTTCAGAACTTTTCCTCATAATTCTTATTAAATGCAAACCTTTTACTTTTTTTTCGTGTAAATCACAACTTATACGTTAAATAATGTTTATTTTTCTCATAAATATCCGACTTTTATTCACACAAAATTGCTACCTCACTCACACAAAATGTAAACTTTTTTTCTCATAAAAATTGCAACTTTTTTCCCCCCCCACCAATATCACAATGTTTGTTTTCTTCCGTAAAATACTCTTCTTGCAATTATGTGAAAATAAATATCTTGTTAATTTGGCACAAAGAAGAGTGTTGTTAACAACCTTGCCAAATTTGAATGATTAAAACAATCCCGAAGTGTACAAAATGAGGCTTCAAAACCGTGTAAAATCAAGCCGTTGTCTCTGCTCTCAAACGTTGTGGGCGTGTCCGCTCAATGCGCTGAAACCACGCCCTTCTCAAATACCACTTCTTCGACCTGGAAAAATGGATGCTACTTCATCCAGCATCTAATGCCTACACACGACTAAATGTTTGAGCCGTGAAACTATACACACTTAGCGGTAGGTGGAATATATCGTACCGGGTCGTGGCAGGGCTTTTCCAGAGGGCGACAAGGTGCTCTAAAGCGCCCACGCCAGCCCAACGCCCCTGTCCACATGCTGGCTGTCAAGTCTGGCTTTTTTTTTTTTTTTCATTATTCCCATTTCTTGAAAAATGTAGTGTTATTATTTGTCCAATTCAGTGTGGCCCTACCAGCAATCATAGAAGTGCAGCCTCCAGCTCTACCATAGTAGGAAAATGGTGTGAGAATGATGTCACGGCTGTAAAATACTCCAAGCCTAAGCGCCAATTCTGTCTGTGTCACGCCTGAACGTTTACTTACAGGTCTGCCAGGCCTGTTCGTCCTCCCCTTTAAAACAGAGGCTCCCTTAAGTCATGATAATCATAGCACAATATTTTATTGATCCATGCCAGTGGATTCTCTTAAGACCCCACCCCACCCCCCAAAACCCCCCTGCCCGGACGGAGCTGCCCCACAGCTTCCCAACCCAACGTCGCAAAAAAAGAAAGAAAAGAAAAAGCACTACGCCGAGATGCCTCACTCTTTAGGCAGGAGGCAAATTAGTCTCGCGTGAGCCCAAGCGAGAGTGACATTAATTATTTCTGCGGCAATTTTGGGGCGCCGCGTGAACTGACATTATGAGAGATACTCTAATAAAGAAATGCTGTTTGTTCTTATTGTAATTGCTTAATGTTATTGTAGCCATTTGCTTTTGGGTGGCACGCTTACTGTGCTGCTGTGTCTTAGCAGCCTGGTTTCGGGAGAATTTAGGAAGCATTTCACAGAAAAGGTAATGCAGCGGATAAAGTAGACTTCTTTCCAGGGTGACTGCAAGCGTGGAAACTTGGATCTCGTATAAAGTTGATTGTAAAAGGCGTGACAAATCGGAGGACTGGCCTTCATCACAGTTGGTCAAGCGCTGACCTCGTGGAGCCAAGTTATTGGAGTTTTGCGTTTTATGACTCATCAAACTTGGCTGCCAGGCTCTGCCCACACGCTATGATGAAAATTAAATGTTGCATAATTTAGTGTCACCCATCTGTCCAGTATATGTGATTCAAATTTGGTAGCAATCAGACAAAACCTTGAGGACTTTTGAAAGACACCTTGAAATGACCAACTGACCCTTAAATGGTTGCTTCAAACCAAAATGTCAATTATGTTTCATGTTAGCAAGTAAAACGGGCTTCGGGGGTTGAATTTTCTTTCAAGGACCCCTGGAAATGGCCAACATGACCCAAAAGTGTTTGCTTTACCCAAAAAAAACAAAAACAAAAAACAAACAAATGACAGACGCTGTCTTTTCAGGCATAGGTTATTGAGGCTTTTTTGTGCGTCTCATGATAGTACATTCCTACAAAATTTCTTGTTGCTATGTGAAAGTAGCTTTGGGGGCTGGATTTTTTTGGGGGGGCGGGGACCCCTGGAAATGGCCAACATGATCTTAAAATGGCCGATTTAAACCAAAATAGTAGGCTTCCTGAGACTTTTTGCGGGTCTACTCATGATAGACCTTCTTGCCCAATTTTAGATTGCTAAAAGAAACTGGCTTTGGGGGCTGGATTTTCTTTAAAGGGCTCCTGAAAATACACAATGACCCTAAAATGGTAGCTTTAAACCACAATGTCAGACTTCCTGCGTCTTCTCAGGCATGGCTTTTTGAGACTTTTTTTTTTTTGTAGACACGTCTTCTCATGATAGGCATGGCTATTTTTCATGTCACTAAGTGAAACTGGCTGAATCCCTGGGGGGTCGAGAGAGAAAGAAAGCCCAGAAAAATGTCAATCTATTTGGCACACGAAGAAACCAAGAGGGCTTTTGGCCCTGTGTGCTCTGCAGCTAACAATGGCATAGAAGAAAAAAAGCCTCACTTGCCTTTTATTGGCCTCCTTTCATCTTAGGCCTCTCTTTTGCTTCAATTTTTTTTTTTGCGTCCATTTTTTTTCTCTCCCACTGCTGCACTTACACCTAGACGTACACACACACACAAAGATGTGAGGCAGCAGCTTTTGGCGCTCAGTAAGCATCAAACTGCGCACACACACGAAAAGACGTGGACGGTATCGCGTTCACAGCATTTGTTGGCGCTCAAACGTGCTATGAAAGGCTGCTTACGACGTAGCTATATCATTAGTTTCCTTATGCTGCGGCTCTGATATGATACATGCCGCAATAGCGCTCTCGTGCTGTCGCTCTCTCTCTCTCTCTCTCTCTCTCTCTCTCTCTGGTTCTCTGGATAACAAAATGAAGACAAACAAGGGCCACGAAAAAGCGTGAAGACTGCAGTCCAAAAAAGTTGAAATTGTTGTATGTCATACACGATGAGTTCCAGTGATCGAAAGTAGAATTTACGTAAGTATTTCTTTTTTCGGACCACTTTTCAGTGCTTCCATTTGAACACAGATATCTGTACTTTGTATTCTTTACAGGGCGGCACGGTAAGGGCGGCGTGGTGGACGACTCGTTAGCACGTCTGCCTCACAGTTCTGAGGACCCGGGTTCAAATCCGGCCTCCCGTTTGCGGAGTTTGCACGTTCTCCCCGTGCCTGCGTGGGTTTTCCTCAGGTACTCCGGTTTCCTCCCACATCAAAAAGATGTATGGTAGGTTGCTTGAAAAGTCTAAATTGTCTGTAGGTGTGAAAGTGAGTGTGAATGGTTGCTGGTCTATATGTGGGCTGAGATTGGCCGGCGACCAGTTCAGGGGGTACCCCGCCCCTCGCCCAGAGTCAGCTGGGATAGGGTCCAGTTCGCCCGCGACCCGAGTGAGGACAAGTGGTACAGAAAATGGATAGATGGATGTATTCCTTACTTAATATTGGCTCATTAGTTTTTTTTTAATAAAAAAGGTGAAAGTAGAGTTTGCATTTGTAAAAATCACAAGCAGGATTTTAATATAGTTGTAATAGTCACAGAGAACACTGCCCAGCTTCAACAGAACGGCAGCGCTAGCAATACTAAGCTAGCATTAGCATGATAAGCAACCCGACATTAGCCACGGCTGATACATTCGTAGCATGACTTAATATAACACTAAATGTTATCAGTTTAAAATTTTGTTTTTGAGAATTTACAATCAATGGAAACAAAGAAGAAAGAGTTGATAAGGAACTGGTACACTTTCCTGAGTCAGGACTCCATGAATTGTGACGTGAAACGGAATGGAGTCAATCAAAAAGTGACCTGACTGAGGAACAAGAAAGCTGCCGTAAATAAAGACAAACATTTCCTACCCGATATCGTATATTTGTATAAAAGTGTGTTCCCCAGATTGCAAGAAGTATTTTCCAGAGCAAGCCTTTTTAATGACAACGTCACCATTCTACTACGGTCCCTTCGGAAACACGTCGGAAAAATCGGCGGAAAATATACGCGGAAGTGTTTCTTCTTCTTCATATTTGTTCGATCACGTTTGATAAATTGAGATTTCTATCTTGTCGGACTAGATTCGAGATCGGTGGTGCAACAGAATCTTTATGCTTGTGATGTTACAGGATGTGTTGAGATTGTCAGAGCACACCACACACAATACGACCGAACCGTTAAATACCAGATTTTTTTTGATTTGCATGTGTGGGGTCTGCAACAAATAAACACACTTTCAAGATTTGAGAAATCCTTACGTGTGTACCAGGCCTCAAGTACAGCGTGTAAGTACTTTTGCCACCTCTGATTGAGCTCTCATCCTTATTTTGGCAGCGTCTTAGTCACGGCCATGTTTGGTTTGTCCTCCTCGTCCCTGGAGGCCCTCAAAGGTGTCACACTCAGATAAGTGCACACGTGTTGTTGCTTTTATAATGCGTCTTCTCCACTCGCCATGCTTCTCCCAATTCATATCTACTCCAACTCGCGTCACTTTAATTATGATGAATGCTAGCACGGAGACGTCTTTGATCGTTTCTGCACACATGGGTACACCATAGATGTACTATATCTAGAAGCAATGTTTTTGCATACCGATTCAAACGTCCTAATTCACACCATGTTTTGGATTGCAGGCTAAAGAGCAAAATGCCTTTGTGTATTCAATATAATCATGCGGAGGAGGAACTTCTTTCATTAAGGTGTAGGAAGGATTTAAAAATAGAAGTTTGACAGCTACAGTAAATGGAAACTACGGTAAAAGTAAAGTGATGAGCAGTGAGGTTAATAGCTGGTGAGGCACTGATATTAGAGTCTCATTTACAAATGTATGAGCCAATCATTTGGCCATAAGGAGCGGTTTAGGGTATTAGCGTGGCAATTTCTTACTTATTCCAAAGGCTACTCATTAAATTATTAAGTGTTGTGCAAAAAAAAATAAATCATTTTAACTTAAGCCTATACTGAAATATTCCGTTCATTTTGTAAACTTTTATTATAATGCTCAAATATTTTAAACACAGACTGCTCAACAAAATAATAAAAACAATATTTAAGTTTAAATTTTTGTTTGTTTTATAATCTGATCAAATTTTAGGTCAAATTATAAACATTTTATTTTCTTACTTGTAGATGAAGTCCATGTGCCTCGCCATCTTAACAACAATCTGTAACCAATCACAACAGGACTGTTAGTGTTAAAAATGCACTTACAGTATTGTCGGAGTCTTAGAAAACCAATATTTACATTTTTATATACTGAACAGTCCAGTTGCGATCGAATCAGTGCCCTGAGAATGAAATGACCTGGATGAATAAGAATATTCACCGGCAACAATCTGTTACGTTCCTGTAAATTTTCTCTTTTTCTTCCTTGAGCTACAAAAGGCTCTCTCTCTCTATATAGAGATTATTGTCAGCAAAGAATGTCTTCCTTGATCAATTCTAATCTGAATCAATGTTTTGAGTCTTTTTAAGGACGAAAATTATGTTTCCACAGCCGTCCGGGAGTTTCAAATTCATTCCTCACTCTTTGTGAGCTATACGGTCCTTTGAAATCAAAGAACTAGCGAGGTGTCAATGTGAATGTGTGCTCTTGTGCGCCCCTGCCACATTGTGGCGGCAGAACACCGTCTGCCTCACTTTACGCTTTATCTGCAGTTTTATTCAATCAGCAAAACTAAATAAGTAACGCAAAAATGTTGAATACAGTCTGACTATGGGCAACCAGAGTGCATAGTGTCTTAAAACATATTCATATTTTAGTATAGGAAGAGAGACAGAACAGGCACTTGTCAATAACCGAGGAGGCTGTTGTATTACAGTGATTTACTAATAGTTTGTTGTATTCTGCTGTGTTATTTGCAATCTTAGGCGAGGCTGGCTGCATGCTGTCGTACTTCCGGTCTTGCCCATGTATTTGAAGAAGAAATACATCCATCCATTTTCTGAGCCGCTTATCCTCACTAGTGCTGGAGCCTATCCCAGCTATCTTCGGGCAGGAGGCGGGGTACAGCCTGAACTGGTTGCCAGCCAATCGCAGGGCACACACAAACAAACAACGAATCGCACTCACATTCACAGCTACGGGCAATTTTAGAGTCTTCGATCAACCTACCACGCATGTTTTTGGGATGTGGGAGGAAACCGGAGTGCCCGGAGAAAATCCACGCAGGCACGGGGAGAACATGCAAACTCCACACAGGCGGGGCCGGGGATTGAACCCCGGTCCTCAGAACTGTGAGGCAGACGCTCGTCCACCGTGTTAAAAATGCACTAACAGTATTGTCGGAGCTCACCCAGTCAATAAGCAAAACATATACTGTACTATATAAGTAAGAAATTAAAAAAATACAACAGATGAACGCATTTTTAAAATATATATCCTAACAAAACACACATCTCAAATTATCTTATTTAAATGAATGGAAATGCCATTAATCAGTTCCAGACTTGCCCCCCCCAAAACAAAAATTGTTGTAATGTGTATTTTAATGAGGAAAGCTAGCACTCCATGGTATAGAAACTGTAAAGCTACATTACAGTGAGCTTTAAAAGAGAGAGATTAAAAAGAAATTATACAACTGTGTGTTTAGGGAGTAGCCTACAGTTACTGCACATTGTCTGTCTACATGATGTTGCTGAACCAATTGTGTTCAATCTGTTGCTCAAAGGGATAAAGCACTACAACATAGATGCTAACTAGTTCTAGCATTAAGCTAGCGGTGGCTTTCTTCAGGTAGTTCAGCTGTTTTAAATACACAATGTTTGTTTTCTGTTCATTCGAGAGCGAACAGCAACTGGGTGTGGCCTCTTTTTTTTGATGAATTGTTCACTATTTGCCAAACTGCCGCTTATTGTAAAGTGTGTTGCGTTGTGTTCACTGCCACTATACTGCGCTCGTATCGCCAGTCAGGTCAAAGCAAAATAAGAAAATTGGTGGAACGACGGCTCGTATCTGGGAAAACCCGTGAGTTGGGTAACTAGTACTTCAAGGCACCACTGTACTTAGTTTGGGCCAATTAGGTTCACTGATTGCTCCAGTTGTGCTTATTTTTAAATCCATTTAAAAAAAAAAATTGAAACACAGGCCTGAGTCTCGTAACAGTGGCAGAAATCCATTTTATAAACGTTATTACTATATATACCCGCAAATACATATGACGCATTTTGTCTTTCTATTGATTCAGTCAGATAGCTTCGGATGATTCTATAAATCTATAAAATGCAGTATTCAAATTCATCCCCCCTCCCCACAAAAAACCCCAAACAATAGATCAGACAAATGATGAATGTGCAGCAAGTGTGGTGTAATTTTCTCCCTGCGTGCACTTTGTTTGCCAAATTAATTTGCCACAGCCAGGTGCAATCACAGAGAGCCACTTTACTATGCTACTTTTTCTTCTACTTCATAACGGGTAAACTGGCTGGCTGTTCGTTCTGCTCCAATACGTCACTGTCAATACAAATGAATGGACACATTGATCAATCATTTTTCTGGCTTTAGCGCCGCCTCTAATTAGTTTTTAGTTTCAGTGTCGGGGTTTGGGAAGCAAGCGCAGCTCTGCTTCTATGAGCAATCACTGTGATTCATCCCGATTGATTCTGTGCGAGTACATGCCAGTCACTTGTGTTTGATTGCGGCAGGTTCTCATCCATTTCAAAAGAGAACAAAGGGGTCAGCTCTGCTTAATTCTACAAAATGACAAGGAAAAGGTGTCAAGCTCTTTAGTTTGGAGCTTCTTGGATTCAAAACACAAGCAAAAAAAAAAAAAAAAAAAAAAAAAAAGTGCATAAAACTTTTCGGGACTTTAAAAACAAACTGATGTGATGATGCGACACCCAATTCCCACGCTCCCTAAACGTCATAGCACAACAGATGATGAGCCTCTTTCAACTTCAACTTAATGGGAATGCAGCGCAACCTGTAAGGGGGGAGCTAGTCTGTTTCCCCTTGGAAATAACAGCTAATAAAATAGTACACTTCAATGTCAAACTGTCGCCTTTAAAGAAAAATAAAATATAGTGAACCCCCACTATATTGTGGCAAAAGAAAAGCGAGTTGTCACGCTCTCAGTGCATGTATCTTTGATTTTTTTGGTTTTGTTTACACTCCTTTTAGTAATACAGTAGTTCCTTGAGATACGCGTTTAAGTAGTTCCGTAACCATGCTCGTAACTTAAAAACACTCAAATCATCCCTCCCAATTGAAATGAATGGACATGCAATTAATTCGTACCAACCTCCCCTTTCCAAAAAAACAAACATTTTTGTAATGTCTTTTTAATAGCGCAAACAGCACTTAATAATATTGTCGTTTATAAAAGCAGAGTAATAAGATAATCAAATAGAATGGAAAAAATGAATCGGTTTATGCATCATCAGTTGGGGCACCACGTGAACTGACAGTATTATACGATCCTACAGACACAAATGAAGAAGAAAACACCGCGACCCTCAGTGACTCAGTATGCTGCAATAATATTGGTTGTTGCTCACAGATGATAAAGAATATATGACAGTGAGTATTGTTATATTGTCTGTCTACATGTGTTAATGCACCGTTTGTGTTTAAATATCCGTTGCTTAAAGGGTTATTACACTGCAAGAAAAAAAAGTCATCTGGATGATGGCTTTTATCTAAAAAAAACCAAAAAAAAACCTCGCAAGTCAGGTCACTCCGATCTCAAGGCACCACATTGAACTGATTTTTGAGCTTCGTCGGTGAATGACTTAAAGTCATACCATGGCACCTCTGTACTTAAAACGTAATTATACAGATACCTTAAAAATCTACTTAGGTACAGTGATAGAGGTATTTGTACTTGGTGGTTACTTTTCACCACTCTGGCTTTATTGCACTCCAGTGTGTCCCAGTAAACATTTGACTGAGTGACAGTGAACTAATGAACCTCCACTCTGACAATGGAAGCAAACAAATGGGCCCACAGACACAATAGCATCATATGGCTTTCATCTCCACACGGATTTGCAGTCTTATCACTAAATAAAAAAATTATCATAATTAAAAAAAAAAAGAGCCTGACTGTAAGTGTTAAAATGGCTGCCTGGAAGCGTCCATTTAAAATGTATTTTTATTTCAGTTCACTTCATGTTCTTTGCAGTGATGTACAGTTTGCTGCAGGGCTCCCGCAAACACAAAATGTCATTAGATTTTGTCACTTGGCAATGGAAAACATGGAGAATCATTAAGTGAGAAACATTCTGTACAATGTTCTCTCACAGGGACGATTGTTGCCTGCTTTATTTGGATGCGTTGTTGCTCTGTGTGTTACAGTAAAGTAGCAGTGAGTTGAAGATTTATCATTAACATATATGCAAATTTACATCAGCCCGCCTACGGCATTTCACATTATATGTCAGCATTAAGCTAACAGACTTCCAAAAGACCAAATATGGCTTTGTTTGAACATTTTGGTTTTTAAACATACAATGCTTAATTCTCTTTTGTCGTATGTGTCAGTTTTACAGTAAACTTCATCTTGGAGTGACAAACAGCTTGAAGCAACCACACTTTGCCTAGTATTTAAAAAATTGCGAGCAAGAGAGAACAGATGCTAAGGAATACTTTAGAAAGTGTTCGGTTTAAAAGTCAGTTTGAATGTGTTTAAATCATACAGGAGGTGTAAAACATTTTTTTAAAAAAGGGTTTCTTATGGTCTCATCATACAGCTGATTTGCATCTATTGTGGGTGGTTCGGAGAGGTATCCCTGCAGTGAACACATGTTCCCAAAAATTGGTTGAATTCCAAACATGCCAGAGGAAAACCTCAAATGCATGAGTTCAATACTCGCTGAATGGTTGTCTCATGAGGCAGTTTGAACCCTGACATTTTCTAAGACTTTAGAGTTGTATTGTCCTGAAAAATTGTTTGAATTCCGAACACTCTTTTAGGATGTTTCAAAAATAAGCCAAAGAAAAAATTTCAATACTTGCTAAGTTGTGAGAAAGGCATAGCTAGCAAGCTAACTGCACATGGCAATTGCGCCGGATAACCGCTGATGCGAAAGAAGCCACTCAAGTTCTTATGCAGTGTAGTGTAGGAGTGGCAACTCATGTCGGACTCCAAGCTGTGTCACGTGGCCCTGTTATAGCCGCCCCCCAAATAAAAAACAAACAAAAAAAAAAAAAATCGGGAAAACTGAAATGGTGAAAGTTTAACACTATATTTACACAATTTCAGTCTTTGCCTGTTTTCAGCATTATCGCCAAACATTTAGAATATATTTAGAAACAAATTTCTGAATTCACTTTACAGGGTCTTTAAGAGTGCTCCGAATGGTAAATCATCACTTTTGCACTTCCGCCGTGGTAACGGTCTTATTGCTGGGTTGCCTCCACAGGAAGTTGCCTCCACACGCCACATGACTGGTGTTGCCAATTCCACATGACCTCCAGCTGTTCCCTCCGGTTTGATGAACGCTTCCCATAAGCCTCGTGAGTGAGTTAAGATAAGTGTAAAAAGAATACATTGGAGTTTTACACTCCAATATGCAGTAAGTTTGCTCGAGGGGGCCCAGGCCAATATCAAGTGGATATTGTAGAAACCCTCATGGCAGGAGCCACAGCCAATCATTTTCATGCCCATTAAGCTATCCAGAGGCCCGCTGTTTTTCTATCAGTGCATCAGCATTTGTTCCCCTCGAGTTTTCCCACTGTTTATTTCTGCTCTTTTGCAGCTGATGTATCAGAGGAATATACTGTCACGTTGTACTCAGAGAAAACCCACGCAAGCATGGGGAGAACATACAAACGCCACAGGACCTCAGAACGATGAGGCGGACACTAGTTCACCATATTGCTTGTGATCCCTCAGTTAAAAAAAGGAAATGACCACCCAGTAGCTAGCTAAAATGTTATTGCTGTTATTCTAAGCCCCTTACACATTTTAAAAACATTTTAAGAAATTGTAGAAACATTCAGTATTGTCTTTTTAGTTTCATATTGGCCTGTGAATGGCCGGCGACTAGTCCGCCTCTCAAAATCAGTTGAGATCGGTGGCGCGCCGTGCATTTGGTATCTGGGCCTTCAGTGGGGACCTAATCCATCACTAGATTTCATTGCTATAAAGTCGCAATTATAGAAACCATCAATACTACGCAACAACGCAATATAGCAGCACGCAATTGCGCCGCATACATCATCTGGAGCACTTCACAATCAATATTTATCTAATAACATGATCAAATCCTCATATACATGGTACTCACCGGAGACGCTGATTATTATTATTATTATATGTACAGTATTAATGGGTGCAGATTGTACATTTTGCTCTAACCAACCAACCAACCAGAGGACAAAAACTGTTGACATCATAGAGAGCCAATGCTCCGGCCCCGTGAGAACGAATTTGAAAGCTGACTGGTTAAAGAAACAGACCCATTGTTAATAAAGTTTTCAACAGTTACTGTATATGGGCCAGCACTACTGATTGCGAAGGGCACTGGGCAGATGGGATTGACATGGCAACACAGAGGCTTAAATCTGATTGGACAAAAACAATCTCTCATTCACGTACTGAAAGCAGTGTAGCCAAGGTACCAAATGAACAGAAGAGACTGCCGGGAATAAATGAATAAAGTTTCATGGAACAAATATTAGAGTCTCGTTTGTAAATGCAGGTCAGTGCTTCGGATCAGATTCAGGAGAGCAGAGAACGCCTGGGATAGGCTCCAGCTCCCCCGTGACCCTAATAATGACAAGCAAACAAAAAAAAAAAAAAACAGATGGATGGATGGATAGTTTCACATTTTCCCTATGAAAAGATCAAAAAAATGTTGCGATTACAGGCTGAGTTTTCGATATCGAGCTGATCCTCAAATACAAGAAAGTTGTGAAGCTAAAAACTCTTGTAAAGACTTGTTGAAGACTGACTTTTGGCTTTCCAGACATGCTGCTGTGGCAGGTCGGCCTTGAGCACAAACAGGCTGCATGAAGACTAATGAGGTGTCGCAGGTGTCCTGCCTGCGCATTAAGCCTGAAAGATTTTCGATGTTGGGGAATGGGAATATGCTGTTTTGTCCTCCCGTTCCGTTCGCAAGTGGGCAACAACATACGGCTACCGTCCAAACATTGGGAATGCCATCCATAAGCACTACATAATCAATCTCAATCTCCTCCTCTCACACTTTGCGTTTGACGTAGCTTAACGCGTGGGCCTCGACCAGGACGACTTTGCTTGGATGGACTGACAACGTGTGTTTGTTTGTCAGTGGCGTCGGCGAACGAGGACGCTCGCTCGTTTGCGTGGAAGCCGTCGGCGACTTTGCTCCCCGGGGGCGACCTGAGTTGTCGCACATTGAGTGAAGGCATTATTACAGGTCGGACGACGCGGGCTGACACAGGTTACGGGTAATCACCCCCACCAACCCCCGCATAATTGCAATTTGACATTTGTAAACTGGCCTATTTGCGGATTTTATTTTTGACCCTATTTGCCGTGATTCGCTGAAAAAATTCACCTATTCTGCTCCATCTAGTGGTATTTTGGACCCGAGGAACTGTGTTGAAGTGAGTTGAGGAGTTTCATTTAGATAAAAGTAGTCCTTTTCTGCCATCTTGTGGCATCTATATGTAATGACAGTACAGTATCAATAGAGCCCTTAAACAGAAATACAAATGTCCCATCTTAGTCTTTCGAGAAAGGAGCCGTAGTCCGGCTAATTTTGTTTTGCTTCGACTTGCGAACACAAACTTGAGATACGAGCACTGTATGGTGGCAAGAAACTCAACTTGGCTCACTTCAAAATAAGTAGCAGCTTGGTAAGTAGTGAACAAAAAAAGCTTCAAGCTGTTTAACGCCACTCGCAGTTCAAGTGTAAAAACGATTTGAGATACAAATGAATGCGACTTATCTCAAGGCACCACTGTACTCAGTAAATTGTGGGAGGCTAACGCTCGGATTTTTTCGATTACAAGGAGGTTCGTGTCACATGTGTAGAGAAACTGGAAGCAACTGGTAAAGCGTGAAAATCCGCAGCTCGATTATCGGAGCTGGAGAGGACCACATCGGGGGCACAAGGAGGATACAAAGGGTCTGGGCGGGGTGGGGTTGAGAATGAACATGAACACCGAAGAGCTTTTTGTTGTCCCCTCTACATGATTAGCTTTTCAAATTCGCATAGAAAAGCAATCAGGCATCCCTTGATCTGTAACTTTGTGCATTTTGTCTGCGCGGCGACCTTTCAGAGGCTACTAAACAAAAACTCTATAATTGGCATGTATTGCCAATTATAGAGTGCCCCCCCGCAATACTCCCCCCGCCGCTGAAAAGTACAAGGGTGTTCATTTATCATACAGTATAGCGAGAGATAAATGCGTTTATTCCTTCCTCCTGCAGGCAGAGCGGGAGCATGCGTCTGATCTTTGGTGGCGCTCGGTGATACACGGATCAGATTTTTATTTTTATTTATTATTATTTTTCTCTTATCGTCTGAATTTCACTTCAGCGTTGGGATTCGGAGTCCCCCCCTCTCTCTTGAAGGGCGAGCCTCAGATCACTTTTCTTTGAAATGTGTTTGCGTGGAGGTTGGAGACGTGTTTGGGGCTCATGAATAAGTGATGCATGTTTATAGTAGCATTACGGCGAATGCAATATTTATGGTACCCGGGCTCTTTGGTTGGACCAACAAGGTGCCCGCAGGAGAAATTCTCCGCCCGTTTTGCAATATATAGCGGACGGCGATGGATGTATTTGATAAGGCGGCGCAAACACAAAGCAAAAATTAATAATAAGAATATTAACAAGCAGCAGTGATGGCGGGCCCCCGCAAACCAGTTTTTTTAATGGCAAATCTCCAAAATGCCGGTCAAACATGGATGCCGTAGTCCGTGCACGTTAGATGGAGATAGACGTTAGACGGCTCAAAAGATTGGTAACTTTGCATCACCCCCTGGTTTAGGATACGTGCGTCTGATTGGCACTCATTTGGGTGAATTCCATGGTTGGACTTTGACAAAGTACGCGGCTTGGAATTGACCTAAAATGTCTTTCAAATCAAAATGGTGAGGTATGGGTATATTACATATTGCTAGCCATTTTAAATCATTTTGAAAAATCTTTCAACACCCAGAGTTGTGTGACGATACAAGCACTGTATCTACCAAAAGAAGAAGAAGACTTTCATTTCATTTGAAAAAAAAATTCTATTGTTTTCTGTTTTTTTTAGTTCTTTAATACTAGTTTCTGACCAAAAAGTGAAGCGAAGAAAACAAGCTTTTTGTTCAAAGAAAGCTGTGATGCAGAATAGCGGCTATGACGCTAATATGTTTTTGTCGCTATTGTGACACCTCAAACTATAAAACAAAAACGAGACTGAGAAAGGATTTTTCATGGCAAAATAATCATTTATTTAAAGATTTTCAACTAAGAAGCGGGCCGCGAGCGACGTTTAATCACCGCATGGTTCGAGTTGAACGGTAGTGGCTTTTTGACACGACGTCCGTCATACACTGTCTGAACTGCGTCCTCTTTTCTTAAGATGTGTGTTTGTAGTAGGTAGTGAACACGAACACACTCAATTTATACCAATATCAATAAATACCAATTTATACTTCCACGCTGTTGACATTCCTCGCCCTCATCAAGCTGATGAGATTCACCGCCTAATCTTTATCTTCTACTCACAAGCTGTTCTGATCTCAAATCTGAAGCGATGCAACGCTGCCATCTACAGGGATCTGTTAGTCATTAGCGTTATTTACAAACCCGTACTTGACAAATATAAATTGTTGGTGGCAGCAAGTGTCTCCTATTCGCGCGTCTGATTGGCCAGTCTCGCATAGTTACGGTGAGTTAGAATGGTGGTGAAGTGTTCGTCCAAATAGTTGAATATGACAATGTAAATTTCGAGGATTCACCTCATAAATACAAAGGATTTAACTACAAGTGGATTATGTGGGGAATGACTTTACTCTATACTGTTTGTGTTATGTGATCTAAAACAGACTTTCAGATCCCAAACAAGCCTGGGTTTTAAGGCAACTATAAATGATATTCTGTACAAAATTATGGGATGGCATTCCATATTATTCTTATTATTTTTGCAACTGAGCCTTGAAGTAAATGTTGTCCTGCATCTGAAATAAGCAGCACCTCAGGCAGGTGATTTGGTGCCAAGTGACTGCAGCGACTCATCAGCATGAACACGCTGCCTCAGGCCCCAGTGCTGCTGCTGCTGCTGCTGCTGCCGCTGCTGCTGCTGCTGCTGCTGCTGCTGTTATTATTCCACTTGCCCGTTTGATTTTAATAAACAAGGTGGATGTCAAAACATTCACCCTGAGTTCGTGGTACTTTCTTTGAACTCCAAAATTCGGTTGACTTTTAACACGATAGCTAAAAACTTACTCAGTTTCCGCCTACGGGTTGGTTAAAAAAAAAATTACCGGTATCTCCAGACACCAGTTTGACCAAAGGACACGAAATTTGGTGGCTGTCTATCGTGACAAGATGCACGTTAGGTGGTGAAACTCAAACTCAAGATGCACGTTAGTTGGTGAAACTCAGCTTGTCATGTCGATTATGAGGGAGAGAAATACTGACACTTTTGAAATCGGACAAGTTTAGGCGCCTGGCACTCCAACAAAGGATGTATACATATCGTATAAACAGTATGTGTCGCGGTAGGTCACAACGTGTGCGTCGTGACCCCGGGAAAAGGTGATGCAGTTCATGGAGTTGTGGACGCCATGCAAAAAAAGCCACTGATGTTCAACTTAAAACACACTGTGAGTCAGCGTCACTCACGCTGCATTTTATACTTTGACATCAAAAAGCCCTTTCTCAGTCTTGTTTTTGTTGTCTTATTGTTTGAGGTGTTACAAAAGCAAAAAATATTAGCAACAAAATCACTGTTCTGTTTCTTTTCACAAAAAGCTTCTTTTCTCTGCTTTTTGGTCTCTTGTTAAATTATCGGGCTTCTTTTTTTCCCAGCAACCAGCAATAATGCCCATAAAAAACAATGTTTATAGAAATTTAGTGGCTGGTTAGCAAACAGCCCCGCTTGCAACTCCTCTGCCCTTGGGTGTTTTGTTTTGTTCTTCTTTGCATTATTATTTATCTTTATATTTCTTTGTATACGTTACATTATCTTGGCATCCATGTACACAGTAAAGTCAGAATTCCATTGCGCAGGGGATACATATTTCACTAGTGTTCATATTATAATAATCACTTGCAATCTTGAACCTGAGTGGGAAAATAAAGCAAATACAGTCAGTGTGTAACATGTGGCATTCATCCTCCATGTTGGCTACAGAGAGCACTGAGAGTCAACATTTAGTGCAGAGTAAACACATACAGTACCCCCCCACCACTCCATTTCTGCTAACCCTGCATCTGTGTCCCACTTTTCCCCCGCTGATTTTGCTCATAGCTGTTGCCGGCCCGCGTGACTGAATGGACCCTTGCCTCGTCAATACAGCAATCATTAGGAGCAAGATTGGGTTTGCGGTTCTGTGCGGACACATCATCGGACGGGCTGAGCGGAGGATTGGGGCGGCGGGGGGAGTGGGGGGAGGCTGTGGTAGTGAGACACGATGGTTAGATTTGATATTTTGCTAGTCAGGTGGATCTGTCTCCTCCAATTTCCAAAATAGGGAAACATTTTTTCTTTTCTTTTTTTTTTCCTCCCTCCTTGAGTCGTCACCTTATCGTGGTGGAGGGGTTTGTGTATGCCCCTGGCAGGGTCACCCATGACAAACAGGTCCTAGGTGAGGGACCAGACAAAGCACGGCTCAAAGACCCCTTATGATGACGAGAAACGATGGACTCAGTTTTCCCTTGCCCGGACGTGGGTTACCGGGGCCCCTGTCTGGAGTCAGGCCTGGAGGAGGGGCTCGAAGGCGAGAGCTTGGTGGCTGGGCCTGCACCCATGGGGCCCGGCCGGGCACAGCCCGCAAGGGTAACGTGGGTCCCCCTTCCCATGGGCTCACCACTTGTGGGAGGGGCCATAGGGGTCGGGTGCAGTGCGAGCTGGGCGGTGGCCGAAGGCGGGGACCTTGGCGATCCGATCCCTGGCTACAGAAGCTGGCTCTAGGTATGTGGAATGTCACCTCTCTGACAGGGAAGTTCAGACAAAATATAGTCGGGCTCGCCTCCACGCACTGGTACCAGTCCTCTTGAGAGGGGTTGGACTCTCTTCCACTCTGAAGTTGCGCACGCTGAGAGGCGCCGAGCAAGTGTGGGTATACTTATTGCCCCCCGGCTCGACGCCTGCACGTTAGGGTTCACCCCGGTGGACAAGAGGGTAGCCTCCCTCCGCCTTCGGGTGGAGGGATGGGTCCTGACTGTTGTTTGTGCCTATGCACCAAACAGCAGTTCAGAGTACCCACCCTTTTTGGAGTCCTTCGAGGGGGTGCTGGAGAGCGCTCCCGCTGGGGACTCCATTGTTCTGCTGGGGGACTTCAATGCTCACGTGGGCAATGACAGTGAGACCTGGAAGGGCGTGATTAGGAGGAACGCCCCCCCCCCCCGTGGGGGGTGCTTCAGGAGTATGGTGTACCGAACCCCCTGATACGGTCCCTGTACGACCGGAGTCAGAGTTTAGTCCGCATATCCGGCAATAAGTCGAACTCTTTCTCGGTGAGGGTTGGACTACGCCAAGGCTGCCCTTTGTCACCGATTCTGTTCATAACTTTTATGGACAGAATTTCAAGGCGTAGCTGAGGTGTAGAGGGGGTCCGGTTTGGTGACCTCAGTATTGCATCTCTGCTTTTTGCTGATGATCTGGTTCTGTTGGCTTCATCAAGCCGTGATATCCAACTCTCATTGGAGCAGTTCGCAGACGAGTGTGAAGCGGCTGGGATGAGAATCAGCACCTCCAAATCTGAGACCATGGTCCTCAGTCGGAAAAGGGTGACGTGCCCGCTCCATGTCGGGATGAGATCATGCCCCAAGTGGAGGAGTTCAAGTATCTTGGGGTCTTGTTCACGAGTGAGGGAAGAATGGAACGAGAGATTGACAGGCTGATCGGTGCAGCGTCTGCAGTGATGCGAACTTTGTATCAATCCGTTGTGGTAAAGAAGGAGCTAAGCCGAAAGGCGAAGCTCTCAATTTAGCGGTCGAGCTACGTTCCTACCCTCACCTATGGTCACGAGCTGTGGGCCAGATGAGGTGGCTGGGGCATCAGATTCGGATGCCTCCTGGACCCCTCCTTGGTGAGGTGCTCCGGGCACGACCCCGGGGACGAACCAGGACACGCTGGAAAGACTACGTCTTTCGGCTGGCCTGGGAACGCCTCGGGATCCCCCCGGAAGAGCTGGATGAAGTGGCTGGGGAGAAGGAAGTCTGGGCATCCCTGCTAAAGCTACTGCCTCCGCGACCCGACTTCGGATAAGCGGTAGAAAATGGATGGAAACAATTTTTCTTATACATTATAGACACGTGAAATGTGTTTTTTTTTATAAGGTGGCAGAAAGCAGCGCACTCACACATACCGCATTTGTATGACAATTTTTCATAGTTTTTTTCATGGATTAGTGGAAAAAAAACCCAGCAACAACTTAAAACTTAGTGGAGTGAAAAGGTGTCATTTCCATCCATCCATCCATCCATCCATCGATCCATTTTCTGAGCCGCTTCTCCTCACTAGGGTCGCGGGCGTGTTGGAGCCTATCCCCGCTGTCATCGGGCAGGAGGCGGGGTACACCCTGAACTGGTTGCCAGCCAATCGCAGAAGGTGTCATTTGTACTCTTAAACTTTTACTGGATATGGTCCAAATAGACAGACTATAGATATTTTTCCTGTGACGACACACACCTCTGGACACAGCTGAGGCTGCCATGCTGCAGGTCTACAACTTGTTTTGTTCTGGTGCTTAATGAGTATTTGGATAAATACATTTGATAGCCACTGTCAAAAATTTGTGTTGTCTTAAATGATCCCAAACTTTGGACAATCTGTCTTGGCTCGCACCTACTGCAACGCGAGTTTGCAGTAACATTAGTCCGTGTGGGAAAATGATCACCGCAAAATCCTGCGATGTAGCAAAAAAAGTCTGCTATATATAAAATTAGATATATACGATTTAAAAATCTGCGATACGGTGAGACTGCAAATAGTGAACCGCAGCATGGAGATGATGATTGTATTCTGTGTGAAAGACTGAACAAATACCAGCTGTACTGTTACATCACTTCTGCACCAAATGTACAGAAACTGTGTGAAAGACTCGACTGAGTGACATTCTAATTATAAGAAGTCAAGAATTGACCAACGGTAAGTGTAGATCTCAGGTTTTTACATATTCCACACACCCTTTGGTCCATTCCCGAATGAGCTGCAAATCCCGAGGCTCAGCTTGCTCAGAGCTCAGCTGTGACATTGCTGTGTTTGAAAAGCAATCAATCAGAGTCCACCTGTGCGCTCCTTGGCCACATAGCACAGACCCAGAACACAGGCAGGCCGTAGGACCGGCGACGCAGAAAGAATACAAAACAACGGAGTCGAGATAAGTTATGGCTGTTGGCTTGTACAACAAGCGCATTGTTTCGGCCGCACTGCTGCGACGGCCCAGTCATGCTTGGAACCAATGCATTGGGTCATATTGCTGTAGTGATGGATGTCCGGCTTCTTAACAGTGAGTCCGGTGCGGCCCGGCAGCAAGAATGTCACACTGTATAATCTGTAACTGTACATTTATTCTTTGTCTTTGGTGAGGCAGGGGCTCAGTCTGCAAACACATCGATATCAATTCGATAGCAGGAGCAGGAGACACTTTAGGGGCCACAAAATAAATGGGAGGTTTTCTTTTTCTTATATGGTGTTCCATAAATGGCTGCAGACTATTTTTGCAAAATACTGCTGTCAGTGGTCCAAGTTATTGTCTCTCTGGTCTTGTCGGCAAGAGATCTACTGCAGCAAAATTGGTGCATTGGTAACAGCGGAGTTGACATTTAGTACCCTGAATTCCCTTCCAAAAGATAGAGGTGACTTTTCTTTCACCAGAAAAAGTTTGTTTCTCCCTCTTTCGATTCTTTAGTAATCAGCAATAGAATATGTGTTGGCTTCCTCAAAACCACAAGCGAAATTAAGTTTTTTGTGAAAACAAAACATGTCTAGTGGAACAGTGACTTTGATACTAATATTTTTGGCTTTTGTGACACCAGAAAACCGATGGCATTCCACATGGCTCACATCTGAGTCAACATATTTTTACGGTATCACAGGTGTGAAACTCAAGGCCCGGAGGCCAGAACTTGCCTGCTACATCATTTTATGTGGCCCACTAAAGCAAATCATGTGTCTCTATTGTATTTCATGTTTCTTGGTAAAATCTGTACCTAAATTACAAATTACCTTCACTTTTACTGTAATAACGGTGAGATGTTGCAAGCATTTGTTTTGTCACCAAACCCCTTTTGAAAACAATTTGAAAAATTGTTGAATGAACTAATTTCCTTGACTACTAATTTTGGTTATCCATCAATTTGTTGTGCATATATAATAATATGATGAGATGATTAAACATTTATATGGTTTCACAGTCATAATGGCCCTCTGATAGAACGCCAATGTGGTCCATGACAAAAATTAGTTTGACGCACATGATTGCTCAAAATTGCTTGGCCTTACAGGAGAAAACTAGCGGTGTTCTACAAAGCTCGATACGAGGTTCACTCTAGCTAAATATAAAAATCAGATATGCAAACACCAAAGGCATGAAAAAGGTGACCAAAAACAACAAAAAACATTGTGGCAGGGTCTGAGGGGATCCCCCGGGCCCCTGCAGAGAATATTTTTGATTTTAACATAAATTAAGCAATCTGGAAAACTCTTAAGAGTACAATAAGGCAAAATAAAATTTCTTCACTCTGAAAAAACATTGATTTACATTTACTCAAGTACAAATTTAAGATTAAAATTCAATTTGCCTCATTTCTTTGCTTTTTTGTTTTGGCATCCAACTCGAGCCAGGCCCACCTCCACCTGCACCCAATGCCTGCTTCAAGCTGTGCCACATGAATAGCGTCCTCCTCTTTAAGCACTCTCATTCTGAAAAAGAATTGACTAAACTCATTATCTGTTTCACTTCATTTTTCCCTATTACCAATTTAAAAGGCTAATCCCAAATGCATCCCCCAGGAAAATATTAAGTACAGTATTTTTCCATTTTTATTGGCCATTTCTGAATTTGAAGTTAGTTCATTCTGTGTTGTGACATAATCCCTAACATTGCTCCGTCGCTTAATACATTTAACATTAACATCCGTAAACTAATTGGATAATTGTAAACACGTTTCCTAATTAATAAAAGATGTACTAGCAGATCAGCTCTTGTCGCTGATGTTACGTGTGCTTCGCGGTTCCGCTGGGACCACAACCAGGGCAACGACCCGCAGCACATCAACGCGAAAACACAAAAGACCAGTGCAACAAATACGATACTGGCTGATCTGATGAGCAAAAATGTTGCTTCAACGTAAGAGTAGCAATAAAGGATGTCCGCTCCAGAGGTGGGTAGAGTAGCCAAATATTGTACTCAAGTAAGAATACTGTTACTTGACAATAATGTGGGCGGCACGGTGGCCGACTGGTTAGAGCGTCAGCCTCACAGTTCTGAGGACCCGGGTTCAATCCCCGGCCCCGCCTGTGTGGAGTTTGCATGTTCTCCCCGTGCCTGCGTGGGTTTTCTCCGGGCACTCCGGTTTCCTCCCACATCCCAAAAACATGCATTAATTGGAGACTCTAAATTGCCTGCAGGCAGGACTGTGAGTGCGAATGGTTGTTTGTGTCTATGTGCCCTGCGATTGGCTGGCAACCAGTTCAGGGTGTACCCCGCCTCCTGCCCGATGACAGCTGGGATAGGCCCGAGCACGCCCGCGACCCTAGTGAGGAGAAGCGGCTCAAAAAATGGATGGATGGATGGACAATAATGTGACTCAAGTAAAAGGAAAAAGTGGTCCTCCAAAAAAGTAAAAAGTACACAGTGAAATAATTACTCAAGTCTGAGTAAATTGTGAGTATCTCCTGATTTGTTTTAACCACAGCAGAAACATTAATAAAATAAAAATGAAAAAATAAAATGTGAATGTGCAAATTCTGATATTGCTGTGTGTGCGTGTATGAATGCACAGCCAAAACTACATCTGCAATTTACTGCAAGGTGTTTTCTCAAGTTATGGTGGGCTCAAATATCCACATTTGGGCAGACAGTATCAGACATATACTACAATACATGAAAGCTGTTGTTTTTGTTCGTCTAAATGTAAACACGAGTAGCGCGCTGTTGCCTTCATGGTAACAATGACCTTCCCAAAATGGTGGCCACGTAAGCACGATGGTCAGCCGGGCTGGTGTTTTATCTAGTGTTAATACCTAGAAGACGTTGTGTGACTTTATTGTATCGTTTGATTGGTGAACTAGACTTAAACGTCACCAGTGCTTAAATTGGATTGAAGCAAACAGTACCCAATGTGGAAGTCGAAGTCGTAGTCTCGCGCACGAAATAGTTGATAAATGAGCAATAATTAATAACACATATAAACAAACAACCATTCGCGCTCACCTTCACATCTATGGGCAATTTAGAGTCTTCAATTAACCTACCATGCATGTTTCTGGGATGTGAGAGGAAACCGGAGTAGAGAAAACCCACGCAGGCACAGGGACACAAACTCCACAAAGGAGATGCCGGATTTGAACCTGGGTCCTCAGAACTGTGAACCAGTCGGCTACCGTGCCGCTGAGAAGTGTTTTTCACACGGATATTTACTGTAAATTCAGTTTTTTTTGTATGCTGCTGATGTATGTTCAGACTTAAGTACAAAATCGGGTTACGTTGCCGCCGTAGAAACTGAACTATGTGGTAAACCGAGGACGCTTTTATCAGTGTTTGTACTTTTCTCCCCGTTGCCTCGTTTTCATGTTTCATTAAAGATGAATCCAATGTTCCCATCTCAGCCACATGAATAATGCGTTCCCTCAAACTGTGACAATCTGTGCTACGCTGTGAACGCAACGGTGCTTTAGGGAGAAGGCATTCAAGCGTTTCTGAGCTGAGACATAGGTTCGACATTCTTTTACTACCTCTGTGAGTCATGTTCTGCAAATGGAGCAAAGAATCAGTATAAATCTGTTCTTTTCTTTGGTCAAATTTCCTCACTGATACGTAGCATCACTCGCCTTTGGGCATGTGATTCCATGTCTTATCTCGCCGGGACTTAGCGGTCCATGCGCGTTGATGGCGTGGGTGAAGTATGGAGTCACGCACAAAAAGGCTGGGCGAAGGAAAGTGCAAACAAGACAGAAATTATGGAGTCTGTTCTGATATGACTTGTTTGCAGTATCATGTAACAACCCTTGGTTTCATAACGACCATATCAATGATGTACAATCCAATATAATAATATGATAGTGGAAGTAGACACGCTATGCTGATACGCATCTAAAAGGCTGTGCGGTGGACAGCACCATTCACTTTGCGCTTAATCTCCCAAAAGCAGGCCGAGGGTGTGTCTTTATCAAGTAGACCCATCTTGTTGGACCAATATTTCACACATTGACATGACAGCTTGAGCGGGCCCATTAATAAGTGCTGCCATCCCGTAAAGCTTGTACACACCCGCCCTTGCCATTGACTTTATGCATGTTTACATGAAACTCAATATCCTTTTATAAAAAGACAGTCCGTCTTAACAAAGGGCCAATTGGAATGCCGACGCTACTGCTTAGCCCCACCATGTTCTATCTGCGCATTTAGGTTGCAGCTGACGGGAATTCATGAGTGGATTATGCGCCCAAAAAAAAAGGCTCTCCTCTCAAAGAGGCCCTGGAAGATAACCGATGGGTCCGGCTTGCAGCTTGTTTAGGGCCTTTTCAGAATAACTGTTTCTTTATTATTCTTTCGACGAATGAATTGGATCCTGGTGAAAAGTCACAAATGTTAGGGGTCCCAAACATGACCCCTTCAGAACTCACACGGTTAGGGTCTTCTGGCAGGTTAGAAAAAAATTCACCACCTTGCACCTATCGACATGAAATTGACTGGATGTGTCTATCATAACAACATGCCCGAAAAGGACTCATTCCTGAGATTGTACTGTATCGCAGATTTTCAAATTGTAAATAGTTGATTTTATAGTGCGGATTTTTTTGCTATATCGCAGGATTTTGCATCATCATTTTTTCACACAGACTAATGTTACTGCACGGAGCAATAAGCAGTAGCTAGGAGGAAAGAGTCTGTAAAAGACAGAATATCCAAAGTTTGGGATCATTTCATAATTACTCAATAGAAGATGAAGTGCAATTTGTCTACTGCAAGCAAAACCGGTTTACACGATAACACGTCGGAGGTAAAGTAGACATCGTAGGCTAATGCAATATAGCATAACCGACACTCGTTAGAACTAATTGTAATCTGTCCGACCCCAAGTGGACAAAAATAATACTTGCACCTCCCATGCATATTTTGTATCGGTCTTATGTGTAAAGGTTTAAAATATATATATATAACTAATAAAATAAACCTAAGGTTGCAACTTCACAGATTTTCGTCTATCGTGAGAGGTGGGGGGTTCTGAAACGTAACACCCGCGAATCAGAATCTGAATCATCTTTATTTGCAGAGCATGTCAAAAACACACAAGGAATTTGTCTCCGGTAGTTGGAGCCGCTCTAGTATGACAACAGCCATTTGACAGAAAATACTTTTGAGACCTAAAAACATAAAACACACAGTACGGAGAGTCACTGAGCAACAAAAGGTTACCGGTAATGTGGTCATTTTTTTGTGGGGGGGATTGTGCAAATGATGCAGAGTCCTTGAGCAATTTAGTGCAGCTTCAAATGACAAATAGAGCGATAACATTGCTATGAGTCCTTCTATGGGAATAGCATGATGCGTGTTATATGTAGTTTCTATGGGTGTCTTTCACACAAGCACCTTTTAGTCAAATTCTAGTATGGAACAAAAACATGTGGAGTTGTTTACCCTGTGAAAAGGAACAGAACCAGTACGACCAAATGAGAGAAAGTAAACCACAGATGTGAAAGCACCCATATGTTTCCTATTGCCTCATTATAGCTTTAATGTGCTGTTTAACCCTCCTCGCGTCACCCTTGTTTGGTCACCTAGCTACTAGGAAATTGGATCGATATGTGTCTGCACACACACACACACACACACACACACACACCTTGATCTGGTTATTAATAAAGCAATCGATAGAGATGTAAACTGAGGAGAGATTGATTGCAATGAGGAGCAATTGATTTCATGTTTTACTTCAACAGTGGCGGAACAGGAGCAAAGTGGTCTGTAAGAACAAAGTTAAGAGACCGAATCCGACATCGACAGCTCAGCCAAAAAAAAAAGAGACTTTGCCTTCAAGGAGAAAAGTACACTTGAGATGGTTTTATATCTGACTCTGTATGTGTGTGTGTTTGGGCCTTAAGCTCCAAGGTGCACTGGTGTGCTAACCCTACTAGTGCTTTTTCAGCTTTTCTCACGGAACCACAGACAGTTCATTAAGCGGTTACAACTTGTTGCCAAGTATTGTTGTGGAGAAACACCGCGCTAAATATATGGCCTTCAGTCAACTGCAGAAGGCTAGTGGTGGCATCTATCAGGTGGGGAGTCCTTTATTTGTTCAAACGCATTTTTGAACTAAGACAAGAGCGTGCAAAATCCTCTCGGACCCTCCACATCCCGGTCACCGGCTCTTCCAGCCCCTTCCCTCAGGTAGGCGCTACCGGTCAATGCAAACTAGAACGAGCAGACATTCCAACAGCTTCTTCCCTCTTGCAATCAACTTCTTAAACAGCTAACCTACAATTCCATTGCAACATGCTGCCAATTAATTTTGTCTGAGTTTGTTGTCACATTTCTGTCGGGCCAATTATATATTACTCGTGCACTCACTGCAGTAGTCTCGCCACGCTGCACTATTTGCATATCTGTTGTGACCAACACTGGCCACTCATGCCAGAGTAGCATCTGCCCCATTTGCACACTGACTGAGGAGTATATGCAACATTTGCAAAATCAACATTGTCCCAGATTATCGCACTACTCGTCACTTTAAACCGCATACACTCCTTGAAGTCTCGGCGCCCTTTGCACAATGGTCATTGCACCGGACTATTGCGAGATTAGTCATTCGAACTGCTCTACGTGATAGAGGACTTCCACTTTTCACTCATCTCCATGTGTCTGGCTGCCGCTGTCTAAACTTTGAGTAGGCCACATTTCTTCCACAGGTCAATGCAGCGGTAAACGATGAGGCCGTTTGAAAGACAATAAGAGATGCCGTGCCAAATAGGATCATTTGGATGATGATGATGTATGATGGAGCTCTGTGGAGCCACAACTTCTGTATCTGGCTCACTGGGAAGGAAATTAGCACTCAGGTACAAATGTATTAACATTATGATTAATGAGCCTATAATCCTAGGATACTTCACTCTGATTGCATTATATACTTTAGGGCTTATTTGAAATGACCCGTTAACACTATCAATGCATAGATCACGACCCACTGCAACCTTTCCCCATTGGAAGGAAGCTACAATTAAGATTTAAAGAACATTTGTCTTCTGTAATGCAAACTGTATAGCCTACTATAGTATGTATCGTATAAATGAAACTTTGGTTCGATGCAATATTGGTGAACAATCTGGCATTTTTAAAAGGACACGTGATGAATATTCTTTTTATTAACAATTTATTAACAATTCTGTCCGCTTGTACTGCAAATTTTGGCTTACAACACAAAGCTAAAAATCGACCAAGCGACTTGAAAAATTTGTAAATTGGGGCACTCGTAAGTCAAGGTACCACTGTACATCAATATTTGCTTGCAACAATCGTTCATTAATGAGTTTAGATGATGTATGTTCGAAGGTCCGCTCCCCATTTAGGAGTATTGGCCCACCGCATGGACTCATCTGGCTGAAAAGAAACATTTTCTTGATGACAAACATATCACGGAGGTGAAGCAGGTTTATAATGAGTGATTGATGTGTTCTGGGTCCTTTTTTGTGTTTTTTTTTTAGACTGGGCACTCCACATAGTGGCCATACTTCCAAAATAAAAACAAACAATTAGGTTCCAATTGAGGGAACTTTGAGGCACTTCAATCTTTGTTGCTCTTTGTTCATTAGGACTCAAAGTGATGGCTGCGAGTTGTTATCGGAGTGACCACTGTGTGTGTGTGTGTGTTCTTTAATCTCAGAGAGAGCAGGGTTGAAACATTGCAGCACTTCTTGGTGAGGAAAGACTGGCTCGTGTCCTTAACGGACTCGCATCCCCTGTGAGTTGGCGTTGATGATGTTCAGTTTAATTGCAGTATTACATTACTGCATTTTACAAAATGATTTTGAATCAACCAATCAATTTTCTGTTTCAATTAGAATTTGTATTGAAACAATCTTCTTCATCATGCTGTATGCATTTTGACATCGTGGGAACAAGACAACACCTAACAATTGATTAACACAGTCAAATCTACTAATGTGTAGAAGTGAGGATGGTGACCCCAACTAGATAAAACTAATCCCTGCACCTCACATGCATATTAAGACCACCATCCCGACTGTAAAATACGGGGGTGGCAGCATCATGTTATGGGATTGTTGCAGGACGGACTGGTACACTTCACAAAATTAATCAGGAAAGAACATTATGTGGAAATGCTGAAGCAACAGCTCAAGATATCAGCCAGGAAGTTAAATCCTGGGCGCAAACGAGTCTTCCAAATGGACAATGACCCAAAGCATACTGCCAAACTCAAAGTTACAAAGTAGCTTAAGCTTACGCAATGTTTGGGGTGGTCATCGCAAAGCCCTAAACTCAATCCTATTGAGAATGTATTATCATTGTTATTATTTAAAAGGCATGTGCGAGCAAGGCTGCCTACAAACTTGGCTCAGTTAAACCACTTCTGTCAGAAGGGATGGGCCAAATTTCCTAGCAACTATTGTGAGAGGCTTGTGGAAATATCCACAACGTTTGATCCAAGTCATATAATTTAAAGGCAATGGTACCAAATACGAATGAAATGTACATACAGTAAACGTCTGACTTTGAAGAAAGTCATGAAAAATGTTCTCTTTAAAAAAAAATCTCATTATTCTGGCACTTAGCAAATAGAAATATGATCATTTTGGTAATCCTGATTGACCTAAAACAGGAAAGGTGTTGTCAGATTTCATGTCAGACAGTGAGAAAAAAAAAGCGTGTGTCTTTTTAAATAGTGGACGTAAACTTCTGGTTACAACTGTAAGCCTCAGAGCCGTAACGAAAGGCAAAATTGTGGAAAATAGTGTCAGGTGTAAAACTTCCCACCCCTGTCCCGGCATTGCAGAATATGCCATGTGTACACACCGGCGTTGTGCTACTAACTCCCAACTCCCTAACTACTGTGTTGAAGTCATCATTCCAGCTCAACTCTCCAGTGATAAGCGCGACTTTGTCAAATGTCAGTGAACACAGCATACCGCTTGAAGTGCCTGATAAAGAAGGGTGGACTGTAATAGAGCTTCTTCGCGACTATATCACATAGAGGCTGGTGAGTCTTTTATTTGGTGTCACGGCACAACGCACCATATCATCTTCTCCCGGGCTGTTTTGGAGTTACTGTGACGTTAGAGCACGACAGCGGCTGACTCGAAAAAGGGGCGAAGAAGGAGCGCACATGCAAGATAAATTAGCTGCGAGTTAGCCATGTGGCAATTGAAGTGCGATGCGAGCTAGGAGACATAAATCTTGCAGCGGTAAAACTCCACCTATACGGTATTGTGGAATTTTAAACAACCATTTTTTATTTAGCGTTTTTACCGTACACAGTCAAGTCGGAATTTAGAGATGGAGCCCCTTCAGTGCAGTACGACACCGTGCCCAGCAGCGCTGAGGTCTACTGGAAGACACGCAGTGTAGTAACAGAGACGCTCCCCAAAATAAACTCCAGTAATATTTGTTGTTCCCACAGAGCAGAGAGAATACAGTATATGCCTGTGAGTACTACTGTATTCTCTGTTTGTATGTGCTGCTGCTCCGTGTGAGTTAAAGTAGCAGTTTTTTGAAGGGTTATAATTACCGTAATGTCTAAGCTAATTTGTTTCCGCCAGTCTATGAAATCCAAAGCAATATTTCCCATAGGAAATAATGTACTAATTTTCACATGATATCTTAGCATTAAGCTAGTGGACTTTCATTCGACAATATAAAAAGGTTTGGTTGAACATTTTCTTAAATTCTTCTGTTTTATGTCGCAGTTTACCGTAGACTTGAAATGGAAGTGACAAACCAAAAGCCAACACCTTCAAAATAAAAGCATGCAGAATAATAACAGTTTCACCACACTTTCTTGGGCCATAGGGTGGCTTATTTAAAAGTCGCAATCAATAAACGAGCACAAAATAGTTTGAGTGTGACTAATAAATAAGAAATCATAGGACCAAATAAAGTGTGGTAAAACTGCTATTATACTGACATGCTTTTATTTTGAAGGCCCGATTTTTGACAGGATGTTATCTCGATGTTACCTCAACTTGATGTTACCTCAACCGAGTAAACCGGGAGGCTTGTTTTTGCTATGAGTTGTCAATAAAAGCTTGCATTGTGAAATATGCATTACCATCTGTTGAACCCTTTTTATGCAATCCGACAAAAAGTTTTGAATGCCGGCCATTTGCTAAAGAAAGTGAGGAAGACTATAGAATTCAAGAAAGAACTCGGAAAATGGCTCTCCTCTCACTCCTCCTTCTTTCATCCATACGCCATCAAGATTCTTCAATAAAGGTAAACGTGATGTTCAATGTTCATTTATCCACTTTATTAGTCATATTTATTTCACACTGTTTTCTTTTGTATAGCTATAGTTATTCTCTATAAAACTTCTTTTTTGTTAATATTTTTGGGTGTCAGGAACAGATGAATTTGATTTACATTATTTCCTTTGGGAAATATTGCTTTGGATTTCATACAATTTGTTTTTCGTAAGTGCCTTATTATAAGTTTAAGTGAGTTTTAACAAGTTTAAATATGCTTCAGACATGTAGGAAGGATACAACTATTGTAATAGTTTTATTTGGTCTCTCTATAATGCAGATTTTCACCCATAGCTGGTAGGCCTCTGGAACGTACACCGTGATAAGTGGTGGTTCACTGTATACTGCAATCATCCCTTTACATCCTTCTTTTCCTATCATCATTTCCTATAGTTTCCATATAAAAGCTATGTATTTTGCAGCGGGGAAATTGCTTTGTATGTGAAAAAGCATCAACATAAATCTGCCGTGCATGTGAGCCTAATGGTGAGTAATAGCCCATCCGGTGAAATAGTAGCCTAGCGTTGCCTGATGATGATGATGATGATGATTAATGCATTCACCGACCGTTTGCTGCCTGCATGACGAAGAAGAAAAGATGGCCTGGTGTCAAAGTGTAAACAGTTCAAAATGTGAGGGGCTCATCACATTTGTCAATCCTTCCAAGTTTTAATGAGCCGCTGGTCATTTGGTGGTAATGCCCATATAATAACGCTCATCTTCTTACACATGAAGGGCAGCTAGTGAAGGAGCGCTGACATACTGTATCTACCAGCCCATTAACCTTGACTCAAATGCAGCCCCATGGATCGGTGTCCCGGGTGTAACCTCAACTTGAATCTTTTGAAAATTCCAGTTTTTTTTAAATTCCCAAAGCCAGTTTCACATAGCAACAAGAAACTTATTAGGCATGTCTATTATCAGTAGACCCACAAAAGATGTCTCAAGACCCCATGGCCAAAAAGACATAGGAAGCCTGCTATTTTGTACTTGTTTTCGGCGCTGATCACCAGATGGCGAAATTCTGACAGACCGGCCACTCGAGGCTCTGTCATGGAGAACTGTATCGTCCCAATGTTTAAGACCTCTTTTGGACAGTCCAGTTTGTCCTTTAAAGGAGTCAGACTCTGGAATGTGATTCCCAGCAAGTTGAGGCTGGAGACTGAGCCTAAGATTTTTGATAAAATGAGGAACTGCAATATTCTGTTAAAAAAAAAAAAAAAAAAAAAAAAGTGACTAAGTGGGGGATCAAGTCAAAACGGCAAAAAACGGGGGTTTCCACGAATAACGCGAATGACAAACCGTGAATAAGCAAAGGGTCCACTGTATACTGTACAAATGCAGAAAACGATTGCATAAATATGTGCATGTAGTGAGGGTGCAAACCAATTACCGCAATATAAAAAAACGTGATCAGATTTTTTTTTAAAGGCGAATAAGCCAGGGTTTCCGCGAGTAACACAAATACCTAACCACGTATATGCAGGTGGGGGTCCACTCTCTTAAAAATAGAAATAGACCAATATGTTATTTTCTGGGCCGATACCGATACTGATTATTAGTAGTCAAGGAGGCCGATAACAGATATTTGGAAAATTGGAGACCAACATTTTTAATACGACCTCCGACACTTTATTTAAATGCCTTTAAGCATATGTTTATGAGACAGCTTTTCAACGTGTTAATGTGTTAAAAAAATGTTTTTTATATATCTTAAACAATAGACATCTTTGTTTTTAAATTCCAACAAAAGGTGGAGGGAGCTCCCAGACTCAGCAGCATGTCTTATTGAGATAGTTATCGGCCGTGGAATTTAAAATAAAAAGGACGATGCCAATATGCATCAAAATGCCGAATATCGGTTGATCCCCACTTGAAAATCTGCGATGTAGCAGGGGCGCGAACTATCAACCGCGATACAGCGAGGGTTGACTGTACAGCGATAGCAACCAACCGGCTACATCAAACCCCCCCCCCCCCCCCCCCCCCCAGACAAGTGCTGAATAGGTTTGACATTAAAAATCCCATCCCTTTTTTTTTTTTTTACAGCGTGAAATTCTTCTCCTGCTATGCGTCCCTGCAGATGCTTTTGACTAGCGCGCGAGCCAGACCTGGAGGTGTGTGTCACAGCTCTTTTTGATTGAGTCTGTGAGCGCTATCTGCCTCTCTGAACGCCACAGATAAAGCCTCCCATGGGCCACGTGAGAACACCGCTGCATATTCATCGCAATTGAGGCAAGAGTGGCACACGTAGCTGGATGTATTTGCACGCAAAAAGTGCCTCGACGCACACGAAACTACCGTTTTAAAAAAAACGATCCGACGACCAATATTGGCTTGCCTCATGGAGAAACAGACGAAAAAGCTACACATACCAGATGGTGACAATTTTGCGTGCGTGTGCGTGAGACTTTGAAATGGAAATGATGTGAGTGGATGGGCTGCCAGGTGCGCTGAAGGATGGTGGGTGGATAAATATACAGTATGTGGATAATGTGGCGTCTGTAACATCATGAGCCGCTTAAGTGTCTCTCTATACATGCAGATTCCATGCATTATTTGCAACAGGCTTTAAATTAAACCCACATAAGGAAACAGCTTAATGGCACACTTTGGCTTTCTTATTTATTTATTTATTTATTTATTTATTTTTCTTGGGGTACATACCTGCTGGCTAACATCTAATTTCATGTATTATCTTTAGTTCTTTGGCCATATTATTCCGAGCGTCAGATGCTTGAAGAAAAAGATCAAAGGCGGCAAGCAGCATTGACATCCACAGCCGACATGGGCCAGAAATGACAAAGCAGGAAGTCAACTGCGAGGTCAAAGTCGCCATGGCTTTATTGGCTTTCTGCAGAGGCAAGAACGCTCGTATTTGTCCAATAACTCGGGTTTAGCCGGCAGCGGCTGACTTCGCTTCCGACGCACACGGGCAACAAACCACCGAGGTGCACAAGCCGGCCGCCTCTAAGGACCTCAATAGGGAATGTGTTTTAGCCACGGCCCCTCACCCCCAAAAAAACCCCCCCAAAAAAATCAGGAAAACTGAAATGGTGAAAAACAGTTTTACGCTATAGCGCCACAATTGAGAACTACATAGTTCTCAGTCTTCGCTCCTGCTTTTAGCAATGATCTTTGAACATGTGTAATGTATTTCGAAATAGCTGAATTCACCTTACAGGGTCTTCAAAGTACAGTAACAAGTATTTGTCCTTCATTTGTCCTTCGTCACTTCCCGCCACTGCCGGTATGTCAGTTTTCACTTGTTTCCAGAGGCCATACACGCTAGCTGGGTCACAACATGTTAACATGTCCCCTACGCTACCGCGCTGCATTAGCGTTTTTAGCATTTGCAAACTAACATTAGCAAATGTTTAGCAGCCAAAAGCAACACAAATGCGATGCCCCGCGACGGGCGTCGGCGCGCCCCGCTGGTGGCCGAACGTAAAAAAAGCACTCAGGCTAATGAACGTGCCCGTGTGGAATCCTCGCCGGAAGGCCCACAGACAGGCGAGCGAGGGCTCCATGTCGCAGTCAGGCAGAATTTGTTCATTTACACATAGCATGCTCTTAGATGAATAATGGAAAAAAAAGAAGATGCCCCGGAGGAAATGAAAGTTTAATGTTTACTGTATCTTATTAATCCACCAAGCCCACCCGCCCCCTCTCTCGTTTCGCTCAACACACTCGACTTGGCGAGGAGCCGCCCACGCAGAGTGAATCAATTACAAGCATGCAAAACATATTGGTGTTGAAGCACCGTGTCATCATTAAAATAAACGAGCCTCACCGAGAGCGACGGAGCATGCTAATGTAGGTTTTTGTCAACTCACCTACTGTTGCCTGGAAGACCGCTACAGTTCGACGGAGTTGCGGCGCTCATGCTGAATAAAGCACATTTTTGGACCAACTACGAAAAGTCACACTAATGTAATACTACTCTTAAAAATATACTATTATTAATTATTATTAGTATTATTGTGACTTTAGTAGCTAATACAAATTGTGTGACACTGAAAATAAATATAAAATAAAGAAATAACAATAATCATCCAAAGTAATAAAATTAATTGTTGTTTTAATTCCCTGGAATTGCTTTAATTGTGGATGTTTATGCTAGTTTTTTATTTTACTCACATTGCACATAGCATGTACAGTATATTTCGTTCTGTTCTCTTACGTTACCTCATATTACGTTTTGGTGCATTTAATTTTATTCACATTATTAAAATTTTATTCCCTTAAATTTCTTCGATTGTACTGTATAGATTTATTTTACTCACCTAAACCAAGGATGAATATTATTTTCATTCTTCTTCTTCTTCTTCTTCTTCTGCTCCTTATTAATATTATTGTTAAACGTATGATTGTGGTAAATATCATAATTATGTTAATTAACATTAACGGTAATCACATTATTTTCTTTTCTTCTTTTTTTTTAAATTATAATAATATACAGTATGTTATACTATTACTATACTATTATATTTTTTACGCCTTCCAAAAATAAAGTGGGTGATAGGGTGAAAATTAAAAACACCTACTTTTTTTTAATTTAAAAAAAAAAAAAAAAAAAGATGTTAAAGTAAATAAAAAAATTAAAAAATCAGCCAAGGCCTTGCTGGCCCTGCCCTTTCACCACAGTGCTAATGAGCTAAAAGTTCCTCATGTCGCTAATTACGCATTTTCTATTCTTCCTTAATAGCGTTTTACAGTTTTCCTTTTAACTTTAACGGAAACTGGTGACAACGACTGTGGAAGTGATTACCATGTATTTCCATAATTTCCATGATTTCCAATGGGAAAACCAGTGTGAGGTGAGTGCGTGAGTCTCAAGTGGCGTCGAGCGGCGCTAACGAAGCGATGTGTTGCAGTCTGACACTTTCTCGTCTTCCAAAACTGTTAGTTTGCTCGCACACCTTGATTATTCTCCCCTTCTCCTCCTGTAGATAAGAATGCTCGAGTAGAGTGGAAGCGATGATGTAAAGGATGACAAAGGTTCAGGCGAGAGGTTGCCCTAAAGTGTTTTGCTCTTTGTCTATATGTACGCATACACGGGTGACGGGCTCCATCTGCTGCAATGGATGGAACAACGTGGCACTCTCTTTGGGACTTTATACGAAGACTTAAAACTCTTTCGCTGCCAGTCTTCCATGTTAACATTGATATTTGAATCTGTATCTAGTCTTTTTTTTTTTTTTTGCGGTCAAGAACTGATTTTGATAAAGATCTTCTGACCTGTTTAGGATTATCAGCCCAGCCAGACTGATTATTGGTCAAATTTTTGTGGACAGACATATTTGGTTTAGATCTGACCCATTGGCTTCATAGGATTCTCATTCGATATCAAATGGCTTTTTGTGGACAAAGTACTTTGATAAAGATCTTCTGTGGCCTGTGTATGACTCTCAGATGGAATCTGTATTGAATAGCTTTTTGTGAACAAAGGACGTTGGTTTGGATCTTTTATGAACCGTTGGCTTGTTAGCCTTTCAACTGGAGTCTGTAGGGAGCAAAGTTTTGTGAGAAAGGAATTTGATTTCCATCTCCTGTGAACATTTAGCTTGACAGGCTTCGGACTTGGGATTGAATAGCTTTTTGTGGACAATGACTTTGATTTGGCACTTCTGTTAACCGTTGGCTCGTTAGTCTCAGAGTCGGTATCGGACAACTTTTTGTGCACAAAGAACTTTGATTTCGATCTCCTGTGAACAGTTAGCTTATTGGGCCTCTTAGTCTGAGTTGATATTGCATAGCAAAGGACGTTTATTTCAATCCTCTATGAACCGTTGGCTTATTAGCCTTTAGGCCATAGTCAGTATCGACCAACTTTTTGCAGACAAAGGACTTTGACTTGGCTCTTCTGTGACTCATTGGCTTGTTAGTACTTTCAGCTGAAGAGGGTGTTCAACAGCTTTTTGTACACAAAGGACTTTGATTTAGATCTCCTATGAAATATTTGCTTGTCAGCCTCTCAGCCGGACTCAGTATTGACCAACCTTTTGTGGACAAAGGACTTTGACTTGGATCTTCTGTGACCTGTTTAGGACTTTGTTTTGGTATATATATAAAACATAAATTTGCCAACACAACTCTCAGCTGCAGTCTGTATTAACCAACTTTTTGTGGACAAACGACTTTGATTTGGATCTTCTTTGACTTATTGCCATGATAGGACTCTTATCCAGACCTGGAATTGACCCGTTTTTTGTGAACAAAGGACTTGAATTCTGATCTTTTGTGATGGATTAGTGCATATTATTGTATTTGAGCAACAAGAAAAAGCACTGAGTGGAGGGGTAGACTGCTTTGTTAGCTTCTCGAGTTTGCTGCCATGTGCTTAAGATGAAAAGGTACAGTGAGCTTTATGTCTGGGCTGGGTTAGTATACAGTATATGATGCGTGACGTGAGGTTTACTATTGTCATTTAGGTTTATTTTTCATGTCTTGAATGGATTACATCTGTTTATACTTGAGTGGCAGTGACAATGTTCCTTTGAAATTACTTTAACAGTTAACATGTTTTGTGATGGCGACAGCTTGGACAAATGATTGCAAATCTAATTGATCTCAATGGGAAATGGACTCCTTTAGAAGTTAACAAAGAAACAAAATGTACACGTTCTTTCGCCGTTCCTACAGCGGTTACATCATGGGCTTATAAACACACGGAGGATTTTGCTGCAAAGTGTGTGAGGGTGTAGAAGAGGGGGTGCAGAGGAAGATTGGAAGCAGTATTTTCTAGAAGTGGGTCAAAATGGACAAAGCCGTGAGTTGAGTAGATGAGGAGGGACCGAAGGGCGGCCACAGAAATTTGGGTGGAAACTAAGACAGGAAATAGTCAAATACATTTTCAGTGTCAATTCAGGACATCCTGAGCGGATCAAAGATGTTTCCTTTCGGTTTCGCGTTCTTAGTAGAAAGTGATGATGCCGACCGATTGTGTTCAAGTATGTGTGGACTTCCCAGTGCTGCGGCTGCAGATAAGAGGCAGGCTCAACACAACTTTTGTGCATGATACTGCATGCGACACTCTTTGTCTCTTTCCGTGTACACAAATCTGGCTGTTTGGGGTACAAAAATAAAAGATAAAGATGAAACGTATGGATTGGAAGGTGCACCCTTGCATAATCAACCACAAGGGAAGGAAAGAAAAAAACAGAAAAAACAAACGGGCAGCGAGTCTGCAATATCCACCGTATAGACAAAGTATTTGGGACGCAGCTCTTAATCAATTACTTCATCAATTAGTAGCTTGCACAAATGCTTGAAGTTCCTGCTGAATCTTAATTCTTCTTCTTGCCAAGACATTTCGGATGACTTTGTGGGGAAGGTTTTAGGAAGCCGCATTCTTTGGTTGCTCAGTGCACAAAACAAGGTCCACAAAGGCATGCTTGGGTGAGTTTGGTGTGGAAGAAACACAATCAAATGCAGTGGTGCTTGGGATATGAATTTCAAACCACGCTCTGAACTCAAACCACAGTTCCCAATTGAAATGAATGTTAATACCAATCCATTCCAGCCTCCCCAAAAAACAATGTTTTAAACGTGTCTTCTAATAAGGAAAATATTGTACTTATCATAAAAGCAGAATAATACCATAATCGGATTTCTTGATGTCATTTTCTAAATCCAAGTTGATGTCCATTGATTTCTTGTTTAGCTTAAAGTACAAAAATAATCTGTCTGCTTTCATGAACAAATGAGAAGGTATTCACTTCCTTTCCATTTTGGATACAATAAGCTTGTTGATATTTTACTGAATTTTTGTGTTCCATGTTGCCATTGGGCATTCATTAATCTACCTACTTATTCTTTACTGTCATTGTGTTTTAACTCATCCAAAGGCTGACAGTTGGTTATTAAGTTGTTTGGACACTATAGAGAGGACTAGCTGAATGTGAGAGTGAAGATTTCCTATGAAAAAATGGCTTACTCCTGACACTAAAATTATAGCTTCACCCCTGAAACAGACACGATTTGGAGTGGAGTTCCTCAGGAAAATGTCCTAAATCCTTTCAAAATCTTGTAGAAGAGTGGAATGTCTCTTCTGAATACTTTTGTCCATATGTTGTAGAGCGCACGTCAACTACATGCATCTGCACAATTGCATTCCAAAATCCATCAACAGTAACAGACAACATTTGAAATGGAGTTCCTCATGGATGTGTTTAAGTCCATTCAAAATTCTGAAAAAACCTTTTTCCTCATCACTATACTATTTGTCCAAATGCTGTACAGAGCATGTCACTTACATAAGCTTTCACAATGGTGTTTCACCATCCATCCACAGGGACAGAATTTAGAATGAAGTTCCTCAGGGATCTGTTCTAAGTGCATTCAAACTCTCGTGAAGTCTTCCCAGAAGAGTGGAATTTGTCAGTTCTTAGGTCCACATGCTGTACAGTGCATGTCACATAAATGCATTTGTAAAATGGTGTACCAACAGTCTGGATGACTGAAAGAATAGATGCAAAAGAATAGATGGAGTTGAGTTCATCAGGGAAATATGCTATGTCCATTCAAAATCTTGCAGAGGAGTGGGATTTTTCATCTTGATTACCTTTGTCCGTATGTTGTACGTACGCATGTCATATACAGTCATTTGACACAATGGCATTTCAACATCCATCTGAAGGAACAGATACAGATTTGGAGTGGAGTTCCTCAGGAAAATGTTCTAAATCGATTAATTTTCAATCAAGGTTGATCTCTAAAGGCCACTCAACTTTTTTAAGATCTTTAAAAACAGTGCCAGGAGGAAAACAAGATTGGGAACCACTCCCAAAAAGAAGATATGATGCTGCTATTAATAGCCAGTTTCCATCAACGAATATTAGCGCTTATCACGCTCCAGGCCTAGGCAACACTGGTACTAGGATGGTAACTCACACCTCCATCCATCACGGCTGAGGGGGCTGAAAAGGCTGTAACACTTCACCTGATTACTTGAGTGTTCCCAAAGCACAATGGCATGATTATGAGTCAATTAGAATCATGTCAAATTTTAACAAAAAAAAATCTTTGGTACCCTGGGAAGTTGCAGGCACTACCACCCTTTGACTTGTAATTTTCTGCCATTCTTTCACCCTCAAGTGTTCCAGTTGATTGTGTGCGGCTGTGATTTCCGTCCCCCCCCCCCTCGTCTCGTGTACAATCAGCCTAATCAGATCGGAGCAAAGTGGCCTGGCACCTTCATTGCTTTGACAGTCCCTCTTGATTACTTATAACAGTGGGATCTAATGGCCTATTTGACGTGTTTGTGCTCTGTGTGTGTCTCTCTTTCTCTCTCGCTCTCTCTTGTCACGATAAATATTTGTTCTTTCTAGCTTTTCATGTTCTTTAGTAATCAGCGGACGACCCATGTTCATGGTTCACCAAAAACACCGGTTTCTGACCATTAAGCAAAGAAAACAAGCTTTTTGTGAAAATAATCATGTCAACCACAACAATGAAATTGATGCTAATATGTTTTTGCTTTTGTGACACCTCAAACTATAAAAAAAAAAAAAACAAGACTGCGAAAAGGATTTTGATGGCAAAATAATCATAGATTTACAGATGTATAACAAAGAAATGCGCAGTGAGGGAAGCTAAATCACCGCATGACTGGAGATGAATGTCAGTGGCTTTTTTTGGGGGGCGGGGTGGGTAGTAACGCGTTACATTTACTCTGTTACATTTACTCAAGTAACATTTTCAATAAACTGTACTTGTCAGAGTACTTTAAATGCACTGTACCTTTTACTTTTACTTGAGCATTTATGTGAAGAAGGACCGATACTTTTACTCAGTTATAATGATCGACATGCCGTTCGCTACTTTTATTCATCTATTCTTGCCTTTGCGCATCTACTTTTAGACTCCATCTTCAACTTCAGCATTGGGCGCCCGTTGCACCAATCCAACGTTACCGTAGGGACGTAAGACTCAAGCCCACCAATCATAACGACATAAAGGCAGTCACATGACCGGATGTAGCTTTTGCGAGCCAATCAAAATGACTCATTTTGGGGAGCAAGAAACAGCCACGTGAATGTGTTTACTTTAGAGACTTAAAAAAACAACAGCTTTGTCATGCAGCTCTTAAATTGTAACTGCCCAAACTTGGAATTTTTCAGCCCACTTCTAACTTGAGAAAACACCTTGCGGTAAGTTGCAGATGTTTCTATTGTTGTTTTGGCAGTGGATATGGCAACATTAGCCCTATCCTATGGTGTCGCACACACAATCACTAAGTCTGTTCAGCAAATAGCTTCTACATGAACTCATTTAAGTGAATAAAGCAAATAATGTTTCTGTAGGGCCCAATGCATGTGTTGGTTTTTGGGCAGTGAAACATTTAAATGGTGGCAGGTGTGTGTTGACTCCCATATATTATTTTTTAAAATTGTTTTATTTCATGTTCATGCTCTGATTTCAAAAATAAACAAATCCCACAAGTTACTCTTTACTTGAGTAGTTTTTTCATTTAATACTTTCTTACTCTTATTCAAGTAAATATTTGGATGACCACTTTTTACTTTTACTTGAGTCATATTATTCAAAAGTGCAGTATGTTGACTGAGTTTGATGACAAACAAATAGGCACCTGTGCAAAGAAATTTGTGTGGGAATGCCAGCATATCATTTTGGATTCAGTTGTGCCTAAATATCAATGGAATCTCAGCAAAACGGACAAATTTGCGTCAAGAGGGAGCCGGTAGAAAGTCGGGATTTAGCATACAAAATCTGCTAGCGAGTAGGTTAGGTTCACAGAGTCTGTTATCACGGTGACTGATTCACTGCCAGCCTTCCCAGTTAACATGGATATTTGACTTCTAAAGCTGTCAATGGCAGTGAATGTGTTGTAACAGACTCTCTTTAAACGGATAGTTTCGACTCATCTTGTGGTCAACTTCCTCTGAGTTTTTACATAATCTGCTTGCTGGAATACCCCTCAGAGCACCTGCGCAGTCACTGGAAAACGTAGGATCATTTGCTTTGAGTGTCATGTAACCCCGCGAAATAACTCGTTCCACTGCCACTTTCATTCATCTGTTGTATCAAAACATCTGGACAGCCTACATTAGCCACACATTTGAATTACTTATTAGCATGCGGCTAAATAAACAAGATACTACAGCAGCTTGTGGATAATTTACAACGGTAACGATATTGATACCGAAATTAATGTAGCGCCCCCTAGCGGTTGTGGCCCTAAAAAAAAACAAAAACAAACAATCAACTGTTTATACCACGGGGCCGTTGTGACAAAAACACCCACTCATATACAGACACACACACGTAAGCAGCTCCTCGGTTGTTCATCTGACGTTTGAGAGCGTGTAAGGCTCCTCAGCCCGTCATTCTGTCCCTGGCGATGAGCTACAGGTTACGCAGAGGCTGCGTGAATAGCAAAGTGGCAGCAAATAGCACGCCAACATGGCTCACACATACACACACGGATATGGTTCAGACTTTGAATGCCCAAGGCAGAGGGGGGGGATGTCATTTCCAATAAATGTGAGTGACGAGAGGGCACTCGGCAATAACAAGCACATATGAGGACAGAGGCAGCCTTCACGCTTTAAGAGATGGAAGGAAGGATTTCAGATGAGTGTATGCTAATTCGGACGTCTTTAAAGCACAAGTAAGGAACAATTGTGCGCGTGTAGTCGGCTCCAGGGCTCCCCCGAGAGCAATGATTCCAAACCAGTGAGAGAGCCTCCCAGTTTCATACACACTTCTGAAATAAGAAGTTGACTCAAATTACTTGTAATTATATATTATCAATAAAAATTCCTGACATCATTTTTGACACTGATTATGTTAATGAGCTCTCAAAGTCAGAATGTGATGATTCCCAATTTAGTGGGAATAAAAGCATGAGGGGAGAATAATGCGCTCCGATTGTATCGGGAAAGAAGGGAAAATGGAAAAAATAAATCTTTTACTGCTACCTCTCTCACGGCAGTTCCAAAAAGAGCTGCTGTGGCATGCCGGGATTAGCGGTGACCCTCCGATCCATCACCAGAATAAGCAGCGGAAGAATCAAAGGCTGAAAGGGAAGGGGGAAAGAGAAAACATTCAGACCACTGTGCACCCCATTATATGTTCATTATCATGAAGGTTGCAAAATTCCAGAAAACCTCAAAGTTTCCATAGGAATTAATAGGAACCTAGAGGTTTTTTGAGTTCTCGGGCCATCACTTGCTCGGAAAAAATCGAGCAAGTGATGCCTTTGTGTTACGAGCCTAAATTCAATTTAAAAGTGAGCTTCAAATACACACCCGTTCAAGTGGAATGAAAAGAATTGCCCAGTTAAGGAATTGTAATGGCCTCGCATCTGGACAAACAGAGCTATCTATTTTGCGTGGATGTGTGCTTATGACAAAAAAAACATGTTAATTTTAATGTTTAAATGTGATACCATTCCATTAAGTCCCATAAAGTTTCCAATTTGGAATATTTTCACAACTCCCCTTCTTAACTTCCCATGGACATTTACTGTAATTTTCCCTCCCCTTTGCAACTCTAATTATCATCATGTAGAACATAAGTGGCGGCACGGTGGCCGACTGGTTCGAGCGTCAGCCTCACAGTTCTGAGGACCCGGGTTCAATCCGCGGCCCCGCCTGTGTGGAGTTTGCATGTTCTCCCCGTGCCTGCGCAGGTTTTCTCCTGGCACTCCGGTTTCCTCCCACATCCCAAAAACATGCATTAATTGGAGTGCGAATGGTTGTTTGTTTCTATGTGCCCTGCGATTGGCTGGCAACCAGTTCAGGGTGTACCCCGCCTCCTGCCCGATGACAGCTGGGATAGGCTCCAGCACGCCCGCGACCCTAGTGAGGAGAAGCGGCTCAGAAAATGGATGGATGGATGGATAGAACATAAGTAACCTGGACGAAAGCACGTGATCATTTCTTTTCATTCCTACATTAAGGGTGAAGCATTGCATGAGGGGGAGGATACGTCCATCCCTCATCTCTCCTCATTAAGCGGCCGCAGCGTGTCTGTATGTAATTATGCTAATGAGAGCTGATTGTCAAACCTAATTGGCCTCTTTGACTGGAGGAAGTGATCCCGAACACCCCGACGTGTCCCGACGCGTGATCCATCATGTGTATGGGTCAAAGGTCTCGGTCTTACGTATCGCAACAGCTAACTTGGGATACATCTGGGCACTTCCAAGAAGACATGCATATTAACTCTTACTCTGAAAAGAAACTAATGATACATACTAATGATACAAAAATTACAAATTTGGGGAAAGCCACTACCATAGAGAGGGAATGTCGTCTTAAACCAAGCCCTTGTTGATAGATAATGGTGTCCCACAAGGCTCTATACTAGGTCCACAGAACGTTATATTGTACGTGACATAAATGTCAAAATTTGGGAAAAAAAATAAAAGAAACTTGAGGGCTTCTAAAAGTTTCCATACTAGGTCCACATAAAATTACTTCCAGTAAGAAAACTAAAAAAAAGATTAGAGATCGATACAAAGTTTGCGCAGGGGCGTAAGAATATATGGTCACACTGCACAAGAAGGCATGCTCAGTTCCCACCGTACTTAGTTTTTCATATGATAGGTTTATATTTATTTTTATTTTTTATATTTATATTTTATTTTTTCATACAAATATTTACCCTAATTATGACTTTCTTACTGCGTTGGGCTTGCGTTCAGTACAAATTAAAATTACGTCACCACTTTAGGGAAAGGAACCGTCAACCGAGGAACCGCCATATGGAAATTTGTAAGCTGGAACATGCAGCGCTATAAAAGCGGGAAGCCATGTGCAGACGGTGTGATGTGCTTATGCATGTTGGCTTCTGGTGGTGCAAAGCTGCTTGTACACGCCTGCTTGTGTTTCCACTTGGGTGGCGGGAATAAGGATTTGGTTTAAGGGAATGCTGTTCCCAGATCTGTGTTCATGGAGGAAGAAATCCTCCATCTGACTTAAACCACCACACACACACAAATACACACACACACACACACACAAACACAGAGAGTTCCACACAGTTAATCTGTCGCTCCAGTCAGATGAGCACCGGGCGCTGAGGGCATGACCAGCAGAGAAGTCGCAGGTTCTTCTCGGGGAAGAGATGAAGAAATATGAGTTGACAAGGAAAGAAAGGAAGCAGAGGTTATTCCTGTGACGCGCGCTGTCTCTTTAATCCCCGTTTTAATTTCCATCGGTGTCACCTCTGTCACCTCGTTATCACTTATCTCCCTTCTGTCTTGCCGCATCCGCCTTCCAATCTGCACCTTATCTTCATCATCAGCTCACCTGGCACTACCACCCATTTTACCCGCTCTCTCTCTCTCTCCCAAGGTAGCTTGCTCACTCTCTGGGCTAGGTTGCATGAAGTTCTGCTTGGGCGTAAGAGGACCTGAGTCTCTATTGATGAAGTTGTACTTATAAAGCACCCTTGTGCAAGCACTTCACTAGCAGCCACAGTAATCAATAGTGGAATTAATTCATCAAGGAGCCAATGTGCTAGGTGTGCATTTTGTTGGTAATAGCTTCAAAGTAACGGGGAGCTTGGGGCCAAGTCCTTTTTCCTTGGTCTCAGAACTTTTGTTGGTATGATGTCTTATCGTATCATGTGCACAATAGTGTTCCAAAAGATGTAATTTAGAGTGGAATTCCTCAGGAAAATGTCTGAGGTCCATTCATTGTGCATCAAGGTTGAACCCTCAAGCCCATCAATTGAAAACTGCATTTTTCTTTCCATATCCAGTTTAAGTTCCATTTATTAGTACAGTCTCTGTCATCACTAGCGAGACAATTCAGCGTACTTGTAGAATGACTAGGGCACACTGGTAGAATGAAAGTCTTACTAGTAATGCTTTTTCCACTACTAGTGTCCCTTTTAGACCACTGGTATGCAATTTAAATACTGTGCTGCACTAGTAATACAACTACTACCGCAGTCTGCCTGTTAGTGACCTCTGCCCTAACTGTTAATGACAACCATTCAAAATGGCAACTCGTCAACAAGGCTCAGTTCAGTATGGCAAAAAAATGGGTGAAAATTGTGCCAAGAGCCGAGCCATCCGTGAATAGCAAAAATCTGAGTAATTGAAATACACCCAAAAAGGTTTAGATGGCACAAGGCAGCAGCAAAACAATTACGCGAGTAATTGTTTTGCTTCCTCCCATCACTTCAACGGACACACACACACCTTTACGATTATATTCTTGTGACAAAGTAATGTCTCAAAGCGTGCAAAAGGATCCTTAGAAGTTCTACACAAAAAAACATTGATAAATGGAAGCCTCTATGACAGTGTCAATCAAAGCTGAGCATTATTCACTTTTGTAAAGGATTTCCCCCCCCCCCCCCCCCCCATTCAGCTTTTATATTGGATCTCATTCAATTGTGTTGTTCTGCACAGTATCTCATGTTCTGTATGTTACGCACATGAAAAGGAAGTTGAGGGTGTGTTAATTAAAGTAAAACCATGGCAACGACCTTGGTTGGTTAACATATAGAAAATCCCATAATAGTCATGGCGCTGCTTCAGCTCATAACTGAAAGTCCTCAAACAAAGTCTTGAATCCATTTCCGCAAGAGTAAAAAACGAGCCCACGTGCGACAGTGGCGCTTCGGAAGAGGTCCGCTCCATTCCGTTGCATTAAATTTGCACAAAATCATTTCGAAGTCTCGACGTGATGCTTTATTCACACGTTGGCAAATTTGCATGAAAGCAATTATCTGGAGGTTATTCCCTACAGCATTTTGGTGCTAGTGTACGCAAGCCGGTTGCAAATGCACCCATTCCTAAAATCACCCTTGCAGTGTTTTTTTTTTTTTTTTTTTACCTGTGGTTCCATAAAAAAAAAAAAAAAAAAAAGCTGCTGTGCAGATGATACTGCGGCCGATTTGTCTTTTTAAGTTATTTATGGAGTGTGAGAGTAAAGCATTCAGCAGTCATTGCTGCTGCTACACTAGCTCCCATGTTGCTGCAGCAGAAAACTGTGCTCTCCTGATAGGAAGGGTCTCCTTACCAGTGGCGGGAGGTAAAGCAGTACAAACACTTGATGAGTGGCGGCTGGTCAATATAAAAATATTGACAATAAAGTAAAACTATTATGAATATAATTAAGGTAATAAAGTTAAAAGGATAATTGAATGATTTTGTTACTTGTTTGTCCTAATGTTTACATTCTACAATAATTGTCACTGTGTAACTGGTCTATCTAATAATAATCATAATAACAACCAGCCGCACTGTACTTTGTTACGTTACAGTTTTGGCATTTGACAGCAATAAAAACACCCTAAATGTCATTCTTTCATCTTGAAATTTGAACCCAAAATACACAAAAATGAAAATATTTCAAAATGTCATTTTGTTACAGGTGCTACACCGTTTGTGAACACTGAGGTCATATTTGACGCAACTAAAAGGGATTTTAGATTTACCAATGTGTGGTAAATCAGGAAAATGGTGGTAAAAGAGGGAATCTTGAAACTTCCCCTTTCAATACAGATTATGACGACATTTGTCACCTCTGCTCCTCAGGGGAGTTTGTGTGCAGGTGTTTGGGTCAGGAAAAAGATTATGGAGGGGAACAAAGAAGGCTGGGCTACACAAGGGGGTTTCCACTCATTGAATCCAGCCCTCAAGGTCGGTTTGAAGGAGTCCACTTCCAGACCCTTTGCACTGGCACTGAATAAAAAGACGTTCTTGATGTGTCTGCTGCCACAGAGGGTCAGTGTTTCCACGTGAAACCAGCCTAGAAGCATAATCATCAGCTACATAAACTAGATATAGTCAACAATGTACACTCATCATCACTCAGTCGTCCATCGGGATTGAATTTCTTGCTCCTTTGATTTTGGCTGGCTGTCAGTTCCATTCACTCTGCTTTTGCTCTTCAGAGTTTTGATCCACTCTTATTTGTATTTTTATTTTTTTCCCCAAGAGCCTCCTGGGACTTTCTACATGTAAAGAATATTGATTGTCTTGTTTTTTTTACATTATATTTCATCACAAGGCATTAGTAAGAAATCGCCTCTTGCTTTTGTGTTAGTGATGTATTGCTGTGAACCCCGTGTGTTAGTAGGGAATATGTTGAGCATTCAAAAAAATGGTTACATTAAAATAATCCTGCTTTGTTTGGACATCATTTCGTGATAAATAAATATTGATTATTTCAAAGTCTGAAATAGTACAAGCAGTAACGTTAGCACCGAAGCAAGTGCTAATGCCACAAAGAATGTTCCTGGCCATTATAAAGTATGGATTAACAACAGAAACGATTCTTACAGCAAGGCTGTAGAAAATGAATGGATAGATAGATGGATGGATATTAAATGGGGAGGCTTCACATATGGTAGTGCTGCTGTTTTAATTAGCAACTGAATTTAAATTGGCTCAGCAATTAATTCTTTAAAGGTTTACAATTTTGACATTTATAAAGAGCATAATATAAAAATCAGTGGATCTGGTATAGAACCTTATGCTTACGGAACGCCATTCTCTGCCTTTTTAAAAAGATTTTATTGAACTACCATTTAGAGCTCCACTTTAAAAAAGCATTTATTATTTTATGGTAGCGTTTTGTGTTTTTCCTTGAAAACTATGACTACTCTCCTTGGAAGTTAAAGTTTCCATGTAACTTTAGAGGCAGATTTTCTTCAAAATTTTTCGTTTGAGCTGCTGTTTGGGTCGGTGACTTCAAACTGGCTGATCTGTGTGACTTTTGAGGCAGATTTCTCCTCCTACCCCCAAAACAGTTCCTTTGGGTGTTCAAAACATGAGGATGTCCACATTTTGTATGAACTCTGCTGGAATGTCCCACTGTGTGAATGTGTTGATGAGGGAAACGAAACAAAGCAATGTGAAAAAATACACCCCCAAAACTTACAATTCTCCCAAAAGAGCCTCCCATTCTACCTCTATGCGCTGCTGTTCATGTTCCTTGGTGTGTAAGTAACAATGAATGGGCCTTCCGTGGACTCGCACATAATTACCGCTAATCGCTCTGGCATTTACGGCCAAATAAAAGAGTTTGCGTGAGCGACTGAGACGAGAAAAAAGACCACACGAGAGGCTACCCGCATGGGAGAGCAGACATCGTATCGTCACATGATCTCTGCGGGCTGTCAAAAGCGACACCCTGGTTGTATTTGCATGAGGAAATGGGAAGATCTGCTATCTGTGCTGCTGGTACACACATTCAAAACATTTTATATGTGCTGTACACTATATATCACAGCAAAAATCCAATAACTGCAGTTGGTTTTTGATTCTTCGCTTCTGTGTGTGCGTCTGAGACTTTAATTGGGTTTTTGACTCAATCCCCCTCCAACCCAAACAAAATCGGTCATACAGTGGCGAGCCAAAGGGAGATGCAAAAATAGTTATTTGGGGGGTAAATTTAAGACTGATAAATAATAAAATAGGCAGACTTCAAAAGAAGCTCAGTTTCTTGACTGAGGATACAAATTCCTTTTGAGGAGGATTAAATGGCCATTAAGTGCTTCATCTAAAAAGATCACAGGACTGAGATAGTGTAATTGTTGCTGTTTTTAAGACTTTTTTTAAAAGTAGCTTCATCCAAATTTAAGACCTCACTGTCATTACACATGACCACAAGGAGCAGGCCATATGGGATCGAGATTACGTCACCCTTTTTTATTTTTCATGCTGCAGGGGACCTCTGTTTACAACAAGAGTTCCATTCTTAAGGTGAGGACGTAACCAATTTTGTATGCAATTCAGAACGCTCCATAGAATATCAATAACCTACGCTAAAGCAGTAGTGAAGTCATAATTACAGTAAATATATATGTGTGCCCTGCAATTGGCTGGCAACCAGTTCAGGGTATACCCCGCCTCCTGCCCGAAGATACCTGGGATAGGCTCCAGCACCCCCGCGACCTTAGTGAGGATAAGCGGCTCAGAAAATGGATGGATGGATATTTGTATGTAAAACGCAGGCCATAAATATTGAACAAATTAAAAACAAAGTATGGCAGTACGTATTCTTACGCCGCTATAGAAACTAGTTTATTGTGCATTATTCGTAATTGTGACATTAGTGGAATATAATGTAATAATCAGTGGACCTAGTAGAGAGCCTCGTGGATTGCCAGCAGTATCTATCTAAGGGGGATCCACCATTCCACGGAGTTCCATTCCAGCGGCAGTGACCTAACCTGAGACATAAGTACATATGTACATAAGTCGGAATCACTAAACAACTCTAATGCAGTAGGAAATTCATATTTACAGTAAATATTTGTTTTGAAAAAAAAACGAAATAACAACACCTCTACCTCTTATCTAATTTTTCTACACCACTTACTGTACCAAGTAATTTTGACATTTACTTGTATGTAGGGTGACTCTGTTGCGAATGCCAATAGTTTCCTACTGTAAGGGAAGCCAACTCTGACATTTATGTACTGTAAAATTCATGGAAGCATTGCGCGTCGGGATCATCGCAAACTGAGGGCCCACTGTCCATCCATCCATTTTCTGAGCCTCACTAGGGTCGCGGGCGTGCTGGAGCCTATCCCAGCTGTCATCGGGCAGGAGGCGGGGTACACCCTGGACTGGTTGCCAGCCAATCGCAAGGCACATACAAACAAACAACCATTCACACTCACATTCACACCTACCGGCAATTTAGAGTCTCCAATTAATGCATGTTTTTGGGATGTGGGAGGAAACCGGAATGCCCGGAGAAAACCCACGCAAGCACGGGGAGAACATGCAAACTCCACACAGGCGGGGCCGGGGATTGAACCCGGGTCCTCAGAACTGTGAGGCTGACGCTCTAACCAGTCGGCCACCGTGCCGCCAGGGCCCACTGTATATAAAATAATGTGCATGTTTTTGTCGTAATCACAGGTTGCAGATAGCTAATTGGTCAAAAGGGTTTATTGTGTCTGTGGCATTCCTAAGACCGATGAACGACGTGTCATCTTAAATCCAAATCATCATCATCCTTTCCCACATGGGATGGCATTACAGTAAGTATAATATCCATCCCTCCATCCATCCATTTTCTGAGCCGCTTCTCCTCACTAGGGTCGCGGGAGTGCTGGAGCCTATCCCAGCTATCATCGGGCAGGAGGCGGGGTACACCCTGAACTGGTTGCCAGCCAATCGCAGGGCACACAAACAAACAACCATTCGCACTCACATTCACACCTACGGGCAATTTAGAGACCTCAATTAACCTACCACGCATGTTTTTTGGGGATGTGGGAGGAAACCGGAGTGCCCGGAGAAAACCCACGCAGGCACGGGGAGAACAGGCAAACTCCACACAGGCGGGGCCGGGATTTGAATCCCAGTCCTCAGAACTGTGAGGCAGACACTCTAACCAGTCGTCCACCGTGCCGCCCAAGTATAATATCATAATCCATAAAAAAGATATAGTTTACAGCTATAAAGCGGGGGAACACTGCAAGCATGGCTAAAATTTTTTGCAAATGATTAACATACAACATGAAGGCTGGCGGTCATTTACATTGTGGGCCTTTTATGTTTCCACGACATACCCGCCTACCGTCCGTTAATCTTCCAACAGCCACCGCTTTAGCTGACTCCTGCAGAGACAGTTACATTAGATTGCATCGCCATCCAGCCTGAGTGGGAGGCGTGTTAATGGCTGCAGCGTGCAGATATGAAGACCGCCAAGGAACATGATTGCCACGTTTGATAAATTCAAAGCATGCAACGGAGCTTACTGATCTGCCTTTGAATGTTTCAAATGATAGATTAAGCTTTGCTTTACATACGGTCACTCCGCATTATAACTTAACTAATTTAAGTAATTGTAATGTACAGTATACTTACTATATCGAGCGCCATCGTGATATGTTTTAAATAAGAAAAATAGCACAGGATTGTACTGAATAGAAACAGTAACAATTAAAACAAATAGTGTTGGCTTGATTTACGAGATAAATTGTAATCCGTGATGCTCGTGTCGCAAAACACACGCATCGCCAATCAACTTTCATCCATCCGTCCATCCATCCATTTTCTGAGCCGCTTCTCCTCACTACGGTCGCGGGCGTGCTGGAGCCTATCCCAGCTGTCATCGGACAGGAGGCGGGGTACACCCTGAACTGGTGGCCAGCCAATCGCAGGGCACATACAAACAAACAACATTCACACTCACATTCACACCTATGGGCAATTTAGAGTCCCCAATTAATGCATGTTTTTGGGATGTGGGAGGAAACCGGAGTGCCCGGAGAAAACCCACGCAGGCACGGGGAGAACATGCAAGCTCCACACAGGCGGGACCGGGGATTGAACCCCGCTCCTCAGAACTGTGAGGCTGACGCTCTAACCTGTCGGCCACTGTGCCGCTTCCAAGCAACTTTCACTATTGAAATTAATGGAAATGCCATTAATCAAATTTTTTATTTATTTTATTTTTTTTTCCCCATAAGAAAAATAGCCATCTACAGTATTGTATGTTATAAAAACATGGAGTTATTGACATAATTATATAAAATGTAAAGAATTAGGAAGTAAAATTTCACCTGCAACCCTAATGAGGATTAGCGGTACAGAAAATAGATGATTTTACTACTGCATTCGCGTAGGCTGGTGATAGACTAACGCATATTTTTGCCTTGGGGAAGGAACTCTTGTAAACCGAGGACCCCCTGTAGACAGATAATGGTGGCATTCCACAAGGCTTTATACTAGGTCCACTGATTTTGACATTATGCTCTACATAAATGTCAAAATTGTAAACCTGTAAAGCACAGATGTCAAACACAAGGCCTGGGTGCCAGATCCGGCCTGCCACATCATTTTATGTGGCCCGCGAAAGCAAATCATGTGTCAACTTAAATGATTCATGCTAAAATCTTTACCAAAATTTCTAAATTGTCATATGTGATAAATGTTAAGCTATTGCAAAAACATTTTTTGTTACCAAACCCCTTTTTGCAGTAACTTGAACAATAGCTAAATAAACTATTAGCCATGATTTATGATTTCAAAACTACTTATCCATCAATTTGTTGTGGAAATGTAATAATATGATTTATATGGTTTCAGTCATAACGGCCCTCTGAAATCGTAACTACAATGTGGCCTGTGACAAAAATGAGTTTGACACCCGTGCTAAAGAATAAGTGCTGAGCCCATTTCAAATCAGTTCCAAAAATTTGTGGATGCCCTGTTTAAAGTATTTAAAAAGCCAAATAAAAAGAAAAACAAGCCTAGAATTCATCCTGTGGTGCTTATTATTGTGCGACTTTCATTGGATATTTTTCCAGAAAATACGGTGCAAATTCTATATTGTAGGACATCAGGAACATTTGGGTTTCCAGCAAACATTTCCTTTGTTCTAATATTTGGGTTTTAAAATGTTCTCCAAGCGTCCGTACAAGATAAGAAAATAGCTTGAGCTCAGCGCGGAACTTGACTTGATAATAAAAGACGGAACAAAACCTCTCTCCGGGTGTTGTGTAATGTGTTTTTGAAAGCCTGGCTTTGGCCCTCATGCACCACTGATCCGGGAATTAAAAGAAAAAAACACTTATAATTGTGCATAATTGCTGCCAAAGTTGGCCGGCCCAGCAATGAAGAACCGGTGTCTTGCTGCTGGGAAGGTCAAGCGCATCTATATGCAAATAGACGTTGTTCTCAAAGAACTTTGGAGTTCAATTTCACCTTTTGCTTTTTCTGTTCGACAGGTTGGGAGATTGTCCTTGTCACAGACTTCAACTTGAACCATGTTTCACTCACACAGACGTTAAAAGAATGTGCTTGGTACATGTGCTCGGCTCTTTCACACTGCCTTCCTGACACAGAGGGGTTAACGGTAGAGCCGCCATCTGCCTTTCATATAGAACGTCCAAAAGCGGGTTCACGTAGCCATTAACACGCGTGGCAACATCACCACCAGCTTCTGCGACGAAAATTGGGCAATGAGTCTCATGGTAAATTTCAGATTTGGAAAGTCACAGATGGAATTCAATCTCCATCCCGCATTAGGCGTGCTCGTCGAGATCCCAGTTCGGTGTGTACGGTACGCACTTGGTTTTAAGGCCATGCCTCAGTTCACATTCGGTACAGTAAGGGAACAACAAAATGCAAAAGTGCAGGACCAATTTTAAAATAAAGCAAAGAATTGCCAACTGCAAGCGTTAAATCCTCCAATGAAAGGGGAAGTTTGCAATTTTGCCCAAAATCACTTTGTCATTTGTTAAAACTGTCAGTATGAACCTATCAGAAGTAAATTTTTTAATGGGTTTTTACAGTACACTTAATTACTGTAATGCCGTACGTAGCATGTGGACAAGGAGAGCCATAGTTACCGATGCACTTTTCAGCTGTCAAATGAACAATAAAAACCAAATGTGAGCACATTCACACAGGAGTTGCTGTGGGCCACAGCTTATATTTTTAAACAATACATTGCTATTTCTCTTTATAAAATACATGTAACAAACAAAAGTTGCGCTGGTTTTGGGGGGAGACAGAATGGATTAACGGCATTTCAATTCATTTCAAAAGGGAAACTTGATATGAGTGAATTTAGTTATTAGCTTGGAATGAAATAAACTCAAGTCAAAAGACAGAGACAGCGATTGACACGCACACACACAGGCACACACACACACACACACAAAAGCTCATGTTAGGTCAACTCAGTATTTTGTGTTTAACACATTAACGCTGTATGAAGCAGGCTGACAAAACAATATTACATGAAATATGTCATTTGTTTAGTGTACTAGTGTAGCAAAAGGATTCAGTGCAATGCTTTTATAACAGATGAAATACAACTGAAAACAGTGTGTGAACATGAAAATTGGACAGTTTATATAAATTTGTAGTCTTTTGTGCTTCAAATTACATTTAATTGATGATTATGAAAGATGACTGAGAACGTTTCTGGCATTGGACATCTCGTCATTATTAAAGAGTGAATGAGAACAGATTTCTATGGCACAAGGACATTTTAAAGGGCCACTTCACACTAACTCCTAATTTGCATTTATTGATGTGATCTATAACAGTGGTCTCCAACCTTTTCTGCACCACCTGTTTCGCATAAAGCAATATTTTGACGGACCAACAGAGAAACAAATAAAAACAAATTACAGTGGAACCTCAGTTTCCGTATCCCTAGTTTTCATATGATTCCGTTTTCAACGATTTTTTTCATCTTATGTTTTGTCCCTGTTTTTGTACATCTGCCCTTTCTTTGTACAAAAAAAACACACGACTCAGCCATTCATTTCCCGGGATTGATGCCCGTTCATCCGAAGCATTTCATAAGTTGTGTTTAAAGGGTTCAAGATGTCAAGGAAGATACCAAAATGCAAGCTTTTATTAACAACTCACTGCAATAACAAGCCCCAAGGTCTACTCGGCAACATCGGTGTTACATATTCTATCAAAAGTCAGACCTTCAAAAAAAAAAAAAAAAAAAAAGCACAAAGTATGCACAGTATACGCACACTTTCTGGGGCCACATGGTAGTTTATTTAACAGTCACACTCAATGAACTAGTACAAACTAGTTGGAGTGCTATTGCTAAATAAGCCTCCGTGTGACTCAAGAAAGTGTGGTGAAATTGTTATTATACTTGTGTGCTTTTATTTTGACAGGATGTTATGTCCTTGTTCCCCCAACTTGTCTGATTGTTGCCCAGCAGACCGCAAGGCTTATTATTGCCTTGATTGTTAATAAAAGTTTGCAATGTGGAATACGCCTTGCCCTCTGTTGAACCCATTTTACACAATATGACAAAGTTCCGAGTTCCAGCCATTTGCCAAAAAAGAACTCGGAACAGGGGTCCCCACGCTCCCCTCCTCACTCTGTACACCATCAAGAGTCTTCAATAAAGGTCTCTTAAAGGCAGCTTTGTTTTTCTTGGAAGTTCGAGGCTCTTCTTTTCTCTCATCATTTGGCCTTTTCCCCTTTGTGGAGAATCTCCCCCCAGACTTCTGTAATTTATTTATTTTTGCTAGCTTGCAGGCTTACTTTGTTTTACCATCATATCACATGACCCAGATTTGACTTGTGTACAGAGGAACAGGCAGCTTCATCTGGTTTTCAAAATAAAACTTCTTCCAGACTCCGAGACTCGGGGGTCGGGAACCGCTGAATTTAAATTTATGTTCCACTTAGCAAAGATAGGGGGAGCCTTGGAGTAAAAACAAAACAAAACGTATAGTATGTCACACACATAAACATCGTCAAGGATACACATTGTTGAGCCAGCCACCTTGAAAAAGGTGGCGAAAACACCGCGGGGGCTATTCATCACCGGCCTTGGTTGCGCATGGCGGCCTGCGTGTAAAGCAAGCCATTTAGTCCTTTCTCTTTGGGAGCAGTTATAATTAAATCATTGATCACACAGATTGATTTCATGGTCCCACAATTGCTGGCGTGAAACAAACCGAGCCAATAAAAGAGTGCTACCTTTGCCCACTTTTGCTCAAGCAAATAGAAACGACCTTCACGTGTAGCAGCCATGTAAATCATTAACACTTAAGCTCATTTGAGGACAGACGTATTGACTCTTGATCATTCCACATAAACAGCACTAAAATATATTTACAGTACTTTTGGTGCTTAAAGGCCCTGTACAGTGAATTGAGCGATTTGTTTCTAAATACATTACACAAGCTAAGATAATGAAGATAATTGCTGGAAATGTGAAAGACAGAACTATGTAGTATTCAACTGTGGAGGTATAGCGTGAATAAGGTGAATTCGCACAGCCGTTACTTTTTCTCCAGCTCCTTTCACAAAAAGGGCTGAATAAAGGGAAACATTTTTTTCAAGTGATAAATTGAAGGTAGAAGGAATTCTAGCCTGTCAAGAGGAGGAGGAGAAGGAAACTGAAAATGCCCGATTGAAGAAGTCAAGGCTGCAAAAAATTCCAGGCCCCCAACCTCATCTCTTCTCATTCAAAGCACACGCGTGACATCTGGAGATTATTGACTCAAATTTTCCGCCGGGCTTGAGAAGGCGAGCACAAGGAGAAGGCGGGCAGCAGGAGGAGTGAGAGGGCGGGGAGGTGGAAGGAAGTGTGTGCTGATGCAAAGGCTGCAAGGCTAAAGAGTGAGGGAGAGAGCGAAAGAGAGGGAGAGAGCGAAAGCGAGAGAGAGAGAGAGAGAGAGAGCACGCTTAAGTCAGACGAGAGATGAGGCAACATTTGTTTAACATGGAAGCGCAACGAGCTGGGGGGGGGTCAAGGGCACACGAGAAAGGAGAGAAACTCTGCATGGAGACATGCACACTAGTGCTGCCTTGAAATGAGATGCAAGTTTAATAAATCTTTCCCCCTTGAAATGAATGGAGCGGCACGGTGGACGACTGGTTAGAGCGTCTGCCTCACAGTTCTGAGGACCGGGGTTCAATCCCCGGCTCCGCCTGTGTGGAGCTTGCATGTTCTCCCCGTGCCTGCGTGGGTTTTCTCCGGTTTCCTCCCACATCCCAAAAACATGCATGGTAGGTTTAAAAATGTTTAATAAGGAAATTGCTTTCTATAATATTGTGATTTATAGAAACATATCATAATAACAATTAAATGGATTGGAAGTTGTTCTTTTTTCCAATGCTATTATAATTGCTGACAGTTATCTGCAGATTTTTGGGAATAGCGAAGGTCACTGCACTACCATTTGAGAGAGAAGGAGAGAAGCTAGATTCCCGAGCCGTGTCTGGAATAAAACATCGACTCCGGGCTCTGAGTCTGACATCCAACTTGCGCGATCACTCACGGAGCCAGAGAGCTTTTTGACCACAAATCCCATTGTGAGCGCCTTCCAACCACCGCAGGGATACCAGAGAAAGCACATTTGCTATGACAAAAAAACAAAACATACCAGCGCGTTTTCTTTCGAGAGGCTGCAGTCAACAGGTACGAAGTCTTGTGAACTCGCGCGATCACTTAATAATTTCTTCTAGTGGTGAAAATGAATAATGAATGAAAATCCGATTTTTCAAGTTCTCGAAGAAGTGTGACCTTGCCAGCTCGCTGGCGCTTCCAAAACACTTCCCTGTTTCAGCTCATTGTTTAGTTGTCCGGCCTGAAATTGAGTTTCATTGCTATAATGAAAAATGAAACTCAATTTCAGAGCATTGGTGAGAACAGAGCGGCTATCGCTCTGTTCTCACCGATGCTCTTTTATAACAAAACGTAGATGTTTTGTTTTGAAACAAGTGATCAACCAACAGAAAAGTTCATTCGGTTTAACTTCTAGTGAGTTATGCACCGCACGAGGCATACACAAGTTTTTTGCTACAATTTTGTTCAAAAATCTGACACAACAACATTTAAAAAGTTGAAAAACATTACATTTAAAAACAAACATTTAAAAAATACCATTTTTGGCCCATGATGAATTCTAATAAAACTTTCACAAAAACTGGACTTTACTTGGGATTTTGCGACACACCTACTGAAACAAACAAAACAAACAAAATCTCTCTCTCTCTCTTTGTCGTTGGTCACATTGTAGTTAAGTTTTCCATCGGAAGGCCACTATAACTATGAAACCATCCATCCATTTTTTCCCGCTTATCCAAGGTTGGACAAAGTGAAGACAATTAGCAGTTTTTGTCCAGATTTTAGCGAGAAACGAGGTAGACTGATTGGCTTTCGTGGGCCTTGAGTTTGACACCTGTAACTACGAGTATAACATCTGTGGACTGAGTAACAAGCCTTGTGGAACGGTAGACGTATTTTATTGTAACGGCAAGCAAGCTAAAGAATGGAAAAAGCTAGAACCCAACGATTTTTTTTCTGGTGAAGGAGAGTTTACGCTCTTTGTCTTGGTAGGTTCGGTGCTTATATTGTCACAGAACGCAATACCAAGTGGGTCTGGAAAGATCAGTCTAAAACGGCTGGCAATATGGAGAACTCTGCTTTGAAGCAGAGTACAGTTGGCAGTGAATGTGCGCATTGTTGTAGGGGCAGCCATTGCCGCAATAGCAAGATTTCGTGAGCTGCATCGGCAAGCCAAAAATCAGACAGCCAAATACGAAAATGTAATCGACGCCGTCGGCAACCTTAATGTAGCAGAAGACAGTAGCTATGATTGTTTGTTCGCACACTGACATGGAAGATAAAGACAATCCCCAAGGTGTTTATTTCCTTGTTTGCTGTCTCATTGCTTCTGTTAATTGAGTTGTGCCAGTGTCACAAATGACACCGGCCGGCACAGCGAGTATATTGGACTTCCGTGACTGTTATAAATCATTGATTGTGTACTTTAAAAAAAGAAAAGAAAGAAAACAACCACTGGTATTGACTAACGCTCAGTGCCACCGCTTGAGAGAGCCATTTTATTTCATTGAATGCTAGACTTCACCTTATCGACGTACTGTCTGGCCTGTAATCTCAACTGACACTGTGCTCATTTCCAAACTTTTCTCTATAACATACACTAAGGACAATGTGAAGCCCAGCGATCTGATGGGTTTCACAGCGTCAGTATTTGGCAAGCAGAATTTAAACAAACATTGCCTTTCCATGTGTGTGTGTGTGTGTGTGTGTGTGGCTGTAAAAAGTAAGTGTTGGTTCAGGAGACTCTCCGCTTTAATTTTTCCAATCAGAAACAAAATTGGAGGGGGAAAAAAAGCCAAACAAACAGCTGCTGAGCTGATTGGAACAAAGTGAAATGTCTCCAATCTCGGCGTAAAAAGAAAAGCTTTGTTCGACTTAATTGCAGTTCCTGTCGTCAACGAGGAAAGAACTAGTAAGCTGATAAAGACCGACTCAATTGGAACAACAAGCCGGTTAGACAGATTTCGCTACATAGGAGAACAACAACAAAAAAACAATTCTGTTGTCATCTAGTGGCCCGAGGTGTTTATTTACTCAACTGCAGACCGCCAGGTGTTTACTAAGCGCAACGCATCAGGCTCTCTAAAGGCAGGGTTCACCCTGGACAGGTCCCCATCCAATCACAGAGCACATACAGCGGTGCCTTGAGATACAAGTTTAATTCATTCCGTGACCATGCTCATAACTCAAAACACACATATTTCAAATCATACTTCACCACTGGAATGAATGAAAAATGTCAATCCAGTCCAGCCTCCCACCCAAAATAAAATAAAACAATTATTGTAATGTGTTTTTGATAAGGAAAATAGCACTCTATAATATTGCACTTTATAAAAACTGAGTAATAACATCAAATAGAATGTAAAGAATTCAACAGTTTGTGCATCATGATTTAATGTTTCCATTCAATTCATTTTCTGCTCCTTTGGGTGTGCCCCCCTTCGCCACCGGGAGCAGTACAATACAGTCAGTCACTACTACGCTGCAATAATATTAGTTGTTTTGTTTTGCAGAGGATAAATAATATGTGCCAGTGAGTGATATTGTTTGTCTACATGTGCTGCTCTAGTTTGTGTTCAAACATCGGTAGCTTAAAGGGCTAAAACACTGGGACTATCAATGCTAATTGGTAGCCTGTCAATAGTGTTTTCCACTATGTGTTAGCATTAAGCTAGCTGAAGCATTCCTGATTTTGGCTGTTTTAAATACACAACATGTAATTCTCTCTGTTTCATGTTTAGTTGACAGTAAACTTCAACTGGGAGTGGCAGCTTGATACGTTTTGAAGAATTGTTTACTATCTGCAAAACTGCTGCTTGTTGGGAAGTGAGCTGAGTTTACTGCCATCAAACAAGTCAAGTTTTTGCTCCGAAGTCAAAGCAACTCGGGTCACTTGTATCTCAAGGCACCACTATAATTGTTGTAAGATGTGTTTTTTTTTTTTTTTTTTAAATCATAGTTCGAGGTATATTTTGGATTTAAACTATTAATATAGGCAACATCTCAACCCCCCGCAATCAGTGAGGGATAACTGTAATCCTATTCAAAAAGAAAAGCAGGAAAGAAGCTCAAACAGTAGAAAATGTTGAGGATTAACGAACCATTTAAATTGTCGAGTGTAGGTATGAGGCGACCCCCCGGCCTCCTATAGAGACTGCCGATAATCTAACCCACCACTGTGCACCGAAGGGCCCTAAAGAGACAGTGCGGGTCTCTCATCGCACCAGCAAACCTCTTTACACCGGCGAACCGTCCGACTGGAACAGATGTGGGATAATATATATATATTTCGCCGATGATTGTTTTACTTAGCTTGATCATAAACACCACAGCTGCATAGTGCTAAGTGGCAACAGCTGGCAGGGCGAGAGAATATATCAGCACCATGTCATACATCTCCTTTGTTTGGGAAAAAAAAAAAAAAGGTGTTTGGGGGTGTTATTTTTATAAATGTTTTTGGATGACTTCCTACCACCGGGTTAAAAACAGATCTTTGCTTATCGAAGTTAAACATAGACGGGTGAGGAATGAACGGACTAAATAAATTGCATTATGAACATGCGCATGACAGCTGAGGCTTGAGCACACATCCGCCTCATAAATTCACTCTCTCGGCAAGGCTGAGAGGGGGATTTTATTAGAGTGACATATTAGGGGGCCCCGAAGGGAAATTGCATTGTAAACATTGCAACTCTACCACAAAGGAAACAATTCCCGCAATGCTGCGCTCCCCATTTATTCATCATGGTGTGCTTCGTGTGTGTCTGTGTGTGTGTGTGATATGAACATAACTCCACCTGGCCTCTGATTTCATCCCTCTACATCACACCTATTGTCACACACGCGGACTAATGAGGAGTGGGCAGCCATTGCAGGAGGCAAAGGTCCGTGGGACTGTTTGATGGCAGATTAGGCCGGCGAGTCACGCAGGGGACGGGGCCACACAGAAACATTGCGGTCACATGGCTCCAAAAGCATTCCAAAGGACGACGGCTTAGATCAGAGCTAACACAGGAGTCACAATGAAATAAGTTAAAATATTGTTGTAAATTTTGCACACCACCTTTGTCCAACAACATTGACCCACACCACATTTGGCCAATTTGAATGATTATAACAACGGCAAGTACATAACACATGAACTGTTCACTTTCTTAAAACCAATTTGCACACCTCGAACCGTTGGGATCGGTATTCAGCCCTGCATCTGATTTATACGATACACTATACTAAGTAAATAGATACAGGTGGGGTTCCACTAGGCTCAATATTAGGGTCTACTCTACATCAATGTCAAAATTACTCCTCATTACAGTACAAAGGCTAAATACCATAAGACGGATAGATAGCTTTGATTTACAATATTCCAGAAATACGCAGTTTTGAACTTAAGAACAGCGTGCAATGAACCAGTTAGCACTGCAAGGTAAGAATACGTGATCACTCAGCACAAAAAGACACTTCTCCATACTTACTGCTTCATTTGATTGTTTAATATTTATGCCTAGAAGTGTTTTCTATATAGCTAATTACTGTAATCAACGCTTTACTACTGCGGTAGCATAGGTTAAAGAACAACTCCATCGTAAACTGAAGACCTCATGTAGGTCGATACTAGCGGTGTTTCACAAGGTGTGCTACTAAGTCCACAGATTTTTACAGTATGTTGTTGTTGTGACTTTTCGGCTTGTCCAGTCAGGGGTCATCACAGCAAGTCACTCACATGATTCATTTGGCACAGGTTCAATGCTGGAGCCCTTCCTGACAAAACCCGCCCATTTTTTAATCCGTGCTTGGAACCAGCAGTGGCTGAGTTTTCGGGCACTGACCAGAAATTTAATTGGCGCCCCCTGCATGGAAATTCCTCTTAACACGCCCCACACCCTATGATAATCGCTCAGGATTACCCTTTCAGAGTCATCTGTGTTTGCTGACTTTGATAGGACTAGTGGAAAATTCTCAAATTTGTCCCGATAATCGGTATGCACTTGCCCCGCTTTAGCTTCTCGTGCTCCCCTTGACCAAACGGTAGCGTGTTTTGTGTGAGCGGTGTTTTACGTTTAGAATGTGTTCCAGTTGAATGCAAATGAACCAAAATCAAGGCTTGAACATTTTAACTGCTGAAAATATATGTAATCCTTTTTCGCAGGCTTTCACTCAAGACAAAATAAAATCAAGTCCATTTTCATGTTGAACAAGTTATAAAAGTGATTGAGCGCTATACTGCTGCACTTTTCCCTGTGGAAGGTCTAAAATTGGCATCTGAAGGTCCATTTTTTTTTTTTTTTTTTTTTACTTGAATTCATGAATATTAATTCCTCTCTTTGACCCAGCTTTAATGGCGAGAGCATGCAATTTGATGCCAACCCGTTTTTATCAGCTTTCTAGATTCCCTATTTTCCTTGACGCTTCCATCAATTTCACTCTAGTTGCAAGTGAGCGGCGCATATGGCCCGGAGTGTCCAAGGTCGTACTAGATGTGATTCACGCAAGTGCATCCAATGACTCCGCTCAGGACAATTTGTCCTCGCTAACGTCGCGCAGTCATAACATTTGGAGTCGCAGACAGTGACCTCCGTCCGACCTCTTTTGACACGGCTGACTCTGGCTTGGCAATAACACACATGGTCTGGCGGCGCTGCTGATGTCGGCACATTTGTGCTCTGGGACTCGAGTTGCTTCACTGGCACTGATTAGCACTTTTATCCTTCCCCTCTGTGAACGCCAGCTTGCATACCAATGGACCTGTCCAAGCACAGCCACGGAGTCTGATACATGCCACTAAAGCTCAAATTAAATGAGGGGAGAGTAGCGGGCGAGGCAAATATGGTCGTTATTGATGAAATGTATGTAGGGGAAGACATTGGTCGAGCATTGCGGCGTCCTTGTGACATTTTAGAATACACGACTAAAACTGACCCAAAAAATGAACATACTCTACATGTAACCCAACTGTTACATTCGTGTAACAGTTGGATTAAGCATAGGGTGATTGCTCATGTCCTGGAAAGGGAGGCACAAGGAACACATCATATAAAGGCGACTGTTGTGCTACTGTCTCGGACGCTACATTAGCATAGCAACACAGCTAACGCCACACCCCACACATCAAAATAACAAAAATGAGAGAGGGTTATATCGTACGGTTGACCATTTTTTTCAAGCTCATGACTCTAAACACTTGTAACTCCACCAATCTTTTCCCGTTGAAAAGAATGAAAATGCCATTAATACGTTGCAGCCTCCCGCAAAAAACCTAAAGAAAAAATATTGCAATGTGTTTTTAATCAGAAAAAAATGCAACACATGCAGTCATGACAATTCAATAGAATTTAAAAGTATTCAACCGTTCTTGTCACATTTTCTCACTCAATTCAATGCACATTGTGCTGCTCATTCTGTTGCGTGCCCCTTGACCACCTGAGGGTAGTATAAAAGCTAATTCATAGGTCACACTTACTTTCTTGCCTGGATGTCGCAGTCAATCATACTGCAGCAGGGCGTTTCCAACCTACATCTGGGATTCACATGGCTCTTCTTCACAGAGGATAAAGAAAACAGTATATGTCTGTGAGCACCGTTATGTTGTCTGTCTACATGTGTCACTGCACTGTTTGTGTTTAAATAGCCGTTGCTTAAAGGGTTATAACGCAGCCACATCGATGCCAATCATTGCCCATGTTAGCATTAGCATTAAGCCAGGGGACTAAAAGCTAAGCTATGTGGTCGTTTTAAATACGCAAAGTGTAATTGTCTTTGCTTCTCGTATCTCAACGCACCACTGTATTTCGTGATATCGTACCGCTCTAGCCCCGAGTAAACTTAGCGAGTAAAAGTTCCTCTCAGGAACATTTTCAACTTGTTTGGAACAGCGGAACATATGGCAACTGCCCGTAACAAAATACGGCGAAATCGGAACACTTGGCATCTCGGTTATAGTAGCAATGAGGCAGGGAGACGGAGAAGAATTCCGCATTCGAGGCCACGTCGATGGGCTTCCGATGCGTCAGCCGAGGCCCTCCTGAATGCGTCACACAGTCTGAGGAAAGCTGATAAGAGCCGACCGACTGACAGAGGAGCTGCTTTTCAATCACACGCAGATGGGAGGCTGCAACCACACACACAAAAGTGTTTTTAAAATTCTGTAAGAGGGATGCTTTGTCGAACATTCATCTACTTCAGCATAAGGTGGTCAGCCAGAAAAGGACTGGGTGAACTTTCCATTTCTGCTCCCTGACAATGAGTCACGCTTCATGATGACCACCCGCACATTTGTTGTTAGTGTTCGGTATGTATGAGACTTTTGGGAGCTGGTGTTCCACGGAGGACATTTTGCCAAGTCAATTTCTCTTGTTGGCAAAAAGAAAATGTTGGCGTGTCACAACTTTTCCAATTTCCCGCCCAGTCGATTCGCCAGACTCCTCCGAACAGCTTGAGGCCGTACGGGACTGCCTGGTGGGACGCCTAAAGAGCTCCGTGTAAACATTACTGCAATTCTCAATTAAAGGGGAGACAACGGTATAATCGTGCTTGTATTTTTTTACAGTGCAAATCAAAACACCTCGCTGTTCATCACTACTCAAACACTTTCTCGAAGGTCTTAGTGCTATGACTGATGCAAGCTGACTAAGCAGTTTATTAGATAGAAATGAGTCTGTACGCACTTAGTTCGTGGCTGACCAGTTCCTTCTGCACCGAAGCATTACAGCAATCCATTTTTAACAAAACGGGCTAAACTAAATGTAGCTAGCCCAACTATTTTACTTGTCATTGTCTGAAAAAAGATTTTCAATCTTGAGACGACATAATGCCACAAGGCTCCCGTTGAGAGCGGGAAGAGGCGGAGCTTTACGACACTTCTCAGACAGTCGAGCGTTCAAAAGAGTTCATAGATTTGTTCTTGAGCTATTTTCAACACTTTCAATTGGTTAATAATGTGTAAAAATAACAGATGACATGGGAACACATGAATAGTAACGATTTTTGTCAAAAATATTAAATTGACCATACTTGGACATACGAAGTTTCTGCCCAAAAGCGACAATATGTTAGAAGTACATGTTAGCTTTTTTTTTTTTAGAAAGAGTAATGCTCTGTAATTTTATCGAAAACTGACTGATTTTGACCGACTGATTTTCTTTTAAAAAATCACTGCTTTCAAATTACAGATAGATGATAGATAGATAAAGCAATCACTATACAAAAATGCAATTTAACAGGAAGTAACTATTCCACGTACATCTGGAGCAGTTCGCAATCACTATTTATCAAATAACATGACAGAAACAAAAACATTATTTAAAACATCATATTCACAAGTGATGCTAATTATTAAATTATGATCGCTCCAGATGTGTTTTGCGAACCGAAGTTGGGTGGAACAAGTTTTGCTCGGACTAACCAAAAAAAATAAATGTAAAATCTGATTTGTTAAAGAAACAGTCCCATTTCTAATATAGTTTGAATGATATCGGCCGGCACTCGTGATTCTGAAGGCAGATTATTGCTGTAGCAACACAGAAGCTGGAATCTTATTGGACCCCAAAAAAAAAACTTAACATCCACATACAGGATATTGGAAGCAAAGAAATGCTACCAAACAAACAGAATAGATTGTTAGAAATGACCACAATCCATCCACTGCTTTTGAGGCTTATGATGGGTTTTGTCCATTCACTTTATTTAGTGACCATGAACTTTGTGGTGCAACTCTCTCATTTGCTGTCATTACACAGCACTCGAACAAGAACTCTGTTTACAGCTACACAGTAACTAACGACGACTCAGTATGCAGGCCAGTGCTCTCTGACGCAAGTGTAAATACAGGAAGGGGGCCGCGAGAGCAGAGATGAGTGGATGCGTTTGTCTTGTACGTGTGTGTGCGTCCAGTGATCACCTCACAAACAGCTCCCTCTCCTTTCTGCCTGCCACCGCTGGAAACAAAGACTAAGGACTGTGTTACATGTCGCCTATCCCGACATCTGGGAGAGCTACTCCCGAGCTCAACTGTGAGGAGAAAGGAGAAAAGGAACAGATTTGTGATGAGGAGGTAAGGAGAGAAAGCACCAAGTGTGGTACAAATAGCAGGATAGCGATCTGCCCTGGGCAGCGCAGATGAAAACCAGTGCACCCGCGTTCATGTGGCATGCACAATATGAAAGCGCACACTACATTATGCATGCAACAGTGGGTCCTCGGCTCAAATTTGATGGGTGTTGCATTTGGGGCTGACACAACATCCGACGGAGCTCAAATATTACAGACTTTGGAATCATCTCCGTGTGGACTTTGTTGTTTCGGTGCTGCCTTCACACAATCAGACACACACACTTGCTCACACACACTATCACCCCTCTCTCTCACACACACACACACACTTGTCCTCGGCCCCTCCCCTTCAGGCTGCAGCACGCAATGACAGATGAGGAAAAACACCCACACAGTGTCGTCGTTTGGTAAGTGAGGCACGGGGCACCAAAGAGTGCAGACCTCCCTCCAGGCTTTAACTTTTGCCACCTGCAGAATCGGTGACTGAGGCCACCTGGTGCACGGGTCCTCGGACACTTGTCTTACAACTGGCATATAGAACTCAACTTTTTTAGAGATGAAATGCAAATGTAGTACAACTGAAAAAGTACTTATTTCTCAGAAAACGAGTAGTTAGTTCTCTGCTCATCTCCTCTATGCGAAGTAAAACGTCAGCGTGGAGACGAGCTGATGATAGCCATTCTAGTTAGCCATGTTAGCTGACTTGGTAGCAAGTCTATAGTATGCATTTCACTAATTGTAGACATGCTAACTCTCATAGTTGGTTGTAAACGCTCATTTCAAGACAGTTTTTATTCGTTTTATCTGAAAACCAAATGTCTTCAGTGTACAACAAAAACAAAGGAATTGATCTTGCCATCAATGTTGTGTTCAGGTTGTACTCTGCCAATATATAATATCCCTTACATGTTGTCAATTTGTGGAATACAGTGGTGCCTTGAGATCCAAGTTTAATTTGTTCCATGACTGTAATGCAAAACAATTGTATTTCAAATCATCTTTCCGAATTGAAATGGAGATGCAATTAATCCATTCCTGCCCCCCCCCCCCCGCCCCCCCCAAAAAATAATTAAATAATAATAATAATAATAATAATAATAACAACGGGGCAGGAGTTAGCTCAGGCGGTAGGGGCGCTCGCTCGGTGTGTCGGGGCTTGCCGGATCGATGCCCGCCCGAACCCCCCCCCCCTTGTCCTTTAGGGGGGCACGGTGGGCGACTGGTTAGAACGTCAGCCTCACAGTTCTGAGGATCCGGGTTCAATCCCCGGCCCCGCCTGTGTGGAGTTTGCATGTTCTCCCCGTGCCTGCGTGGGTTTTCTCCGGGCACTCCGGTTTCCTCCCACATCCCAAAAACATTCATTAATTGGAGACTCTAAATTTGCCCGTAGGCGTGAGTGCGAATGGTTGTTTGTTTCTATGTGCCCTGCGATTGGCTGGCAACCAGTTCAGGGTGTACCCCGCTTCCTGCCCGATGACAGCTGGGAGAGGCTCCAGCATGCCCGCGACCCTAGTGAGGAGAAGCGGCTCAGAAAGTGGATGGATGGATGGATAATAACAACAATCCAGGCCAAAAGGAGAGGTGCTTGACCACCACCAAGTGGCTATGTGTGCACATGCCTGCATATCAGAGTTGACTCTACAGTTTATATACCTTCTGCGACGTCACCCCCCCCCCTCCCCCCTCTAATGTAAAATATGTGCCTTGGCTCACCAAAGGTTGGGAAACCCTCTTAAATTCGCCATGTGTGGTATGTATTGGCCATACAGTGGTAACCTCAAAGAACACAACCTGAGTGTCATTTGCTGTGGTTTCTCACGCTCTTTACGACTGCCAGTGACTTGATGGACCCCAGCTCCCTCTTGTTAAGAATTTCCACAGCTATGTGACACACACACAGACACACACGCTCCACGGTAACAACCTCCTACAGCAGCCACACGGCCAATTGGACGGCGTCGTTGGATAACGTTTTCCACCGAGTTTACCTATTGGCTGGCCGGCGAGCGGAACTGCGCTGCGCGGTCCACTAACACCGGGAGGAGGGGGAGGGACCATGCCGGGTTCCTTAAATGCCGCGGACGCCGGAGGTGGGGAAGCGTTGGCAGGCGCGGACCCCAGCCGCAGACGCAAAAACTTGTGGGGGGGGGGGGGGTGGAAACAAGTGGAAGAGGAACGAGGACGCACTCATGGAAGTGGAGGATATTTAAGCACTTGCCTCGGGGGGCGCACAGGTATTCTCTTTTGGTGTTTTCGTGCGTAAAAGAAGCTGCTTTTGTGCACTCGAGCAAGCTGTCGTATTCCCTCCGCGTCTCGAGCGTCTTTGTTGACGTGCGTAACATTTGTGCACCGGCGACGCCTCATTCTGTGCCTCCTCCGGCGTGTCCTCCCATGCAGACACCGCAGTCCATGCCTCTGCCTTGCCGGGTCCTTGATGGGAAACCAACTGGACCGGATCACTCACCTCAACTACAGCGAGCTGCCCACGGGGGACCCGTCCGGGCTGGAGAAGGACGAGCTGCGCGTCGGCGTCGCCTACTTCTTCTCCGACGAGGAGGAGGAGGCGGACGAGCGCAGCACGCCGTCCGCCTGCGGCTTCGGCATTAAGGAGCACAGCCCCGCCGACGAGGAGGACGCGGGACCGGGGGGGCCCTTCTCCCTGAGCGAGCTGGAGTACTCTGCGTTCCGCGCGCACGAGTGCATCTTCTCCAAGCTGCGCGAGGACGACGACCTGGACGTGTACGCGGCCGCAACTTTGCTGGGCGTGTGCAAGCCGGGCGACCTGCTGGAGCTGGTGGCCGCCGCGCAGCCGCCGCACTGGGCGGTGTGCGAGCCCGGCGGCCGCGTCGTCCACCTGCACAAGGGCGAGATCCGGCGGGACGGTCTGCTCGACGTGTGCAACGGCCGCCGCGGGAGGATCGCCAACGGCCGCTACCGCTACCGGCCGCTGCCCGCCGACCTGGTGGTGCAGAACGCCGCGGGCCACGTGGGCTTGCGCAGCGACGAGATTTGCTGGACCAACTCGGAAAGTTTCGCCGCGTGGTGCCGCTTCGGCAAGCGGGAGTTCAAGGCCGGCGGCGAGGCGCACTCGGCCGAGCAGCAGTACTTCCTCAAGGTGCACCTGGCCGGCAGGGGCGTGCACACGCTGGTCTTTCGCAGCCTGGAGGACATGATCCGGGAGAGGCGGCGGCTGGACGCCAGCGGGATCCTCCAGGAGCAAGGAGTGATCAGGGATTCCGTTTGATATCGACCCTACCCTGTAGGGTTTGGACCTCGCCGTGATGCGTTCAAAGACCGCAGACGCTGTGTTGTTGTGGAATGTGGAACCGTGTAAACAAGACTCCGCCCCCCACCCCACGAAAGAAAAAAAACAAAAAAACAAAAAACTGCTCCCCCTCATGACTGGCTTGGTTTTGCCTCGAATCTCCGGCTGGATGTTGGATTTTTATTTTATTTCATATTTTTTTTGTTTGGGGGGGATTTGAGAGCGAGAGTCCACCTTCTATTTTTTACTGTTACCTTTAAGAGTTCCCCTCATGGTCACACATAAGCTGCCTAATTAATAACGAAAAAGAGAGAGAGAAAAAAGAAGCATTTTTGGCTTATTCAAAAAGCAATCCCTCTTCTTGCCATATATGACAATATTAATGTATTGTCACCCTACAGCCATCCTGCTCCACAGCAATGGATGTGTGTTAAAAAGAAAAAAAAATGTATTCCTTTATTTTTGTATTTCCGTTGAGTGGATTATTGACCCTGATCTTGTTTTTATTCCCCTCTTTTTTTGATTCAAATAAATGGAGGTTGAAATATGAAAACAAGTGCTTGGTCCAGCAGGTGTTATTAGGTTTCCACACACACACGCCCACGACAGCTCTTATTCACTGTATGAATTATTAATGCGTCAGTGACCCGCCTCAGGCTGATAGGCTTCATGTATCTGCGCATATTTGAAAGGCGAGGAAATGGTCATCTGCATTGAGCACACAAAAAGCCTTCATGAAAAATCCATGAGGGATTTAAGCTGTTTTGTACAGCTTTTTTTTTTTTTTTTTTTTTTTTTTTTTTTATATAAAACCCTCTCCTTTTCATTTCAGCACTGATAGGAATGATATGAGCGTCATGTTGTTTAGAAGGGATGATGTTACTCCTCAGCGCATCCCTGAAGGTAATCTTATTAAACGCTTGCATAGCTTGACGGAAGATGAGAGGCCCGCTCTGGTCATGATTATGCATGCCAGTAGAGATGAGGAAGTGTTGTTGTTGTGTTTTTTTTTTTTTTTTTAAATCTGCCTCACAGTTCTGTGGCTCTGGGTTCAGATCCAGGTTTTCCCGTGTGGCGTTTGTGTGTTCTTCCCGTGGTTGCATGGGTTTTCCTCAGGTACCCTAACCTCCTCACACAGTCCAATGCAACAATAATTTTGAAAATCGGATGATTGGTTCTGAAAATTTTTTTTTTTGTGTGTGTGTGTGTGTGTGTGTGGAGGGGGCGGGGGGCTTTTTGGGACACCATTTTTGTGTCATATTGCCTTTAGCAGTGATTTTCAGTGTGGTACTCGTAGTACCTCGAGTTGTACACGGGCTCCCTGTAGTGTTATGTGAAAGAACCACTGCCTAAATACTGTGCAGATGGTATGTTACTTTTTAGTACATTTCAAAATAATACATTCATCTCTATGATTTACTATAGGTGCCTTAAGCATTGATTACGTTTGTAATTAGTGTTTGTGATTTGAGCAGTCCAGTTCACGTGGCCTGTGCATGGGCAGTGACGTCACGCTCACTGGCCGAAAGCAGAAAGTGTAACCGAGGCAGTAGCGTGTGCCACATAGTTTCGTTCGACTGTGTGCGTCAATGACGAAATGAATAACAACACATAATTACACTGTAAGTGCCTTGTTGCATGATTAGGGTATTTTTACGTGATGTTTATTTCTGAAAGTAAAGCGTATTGATTGGTAAAATTAAGCGACTTCCACTACCGGAAGTGGTGTGTTTTGTCCTACAGAATAAGAGCACAGGACAGGAATCGCTACCTTTGTAAATATTGGTAACTTAACAGCATTCTTCATCAATGTCATTTGGAAGTGCACATTTAAGGACACACACATGCATAGTTAGTGTAAAGCACAAATAATTGTGTCCTTATTTCTTGGGGTTCTTTTTTTTTTTTTTTTTTTTTTTTTAATAGATGAATGGCGAGCTCAATGTGGACAGTAAGGAAGGCTCGCGTGTTTCCACGCCCTCGGTTTGGCTGCAGCCAACCGGCAGACAAAGAGCTTTCGGTGTGGGAGAGCGTCGGCTTGCGTTTGCGTCCGCGATGCTTTGTGGTGCGCGGCGATGTGTGGAGGCGTTGATGAGTCAGAAGTCGCGGCGTACTCGTGCGTCTTTCACTGTTTACATGTCGATTCAAATGTCAATCTTACTTTTGCTGTAACCTTCTCCCCCTCCCCTCCTTAAACAGGCTACACACATACTGATATTTGGGATAGATTTTGAGCACAGATTGTTGGAGCGCTCTAAAAGCTTATCCTAAAATGATTATATTGTTGTGTGGTGTGTGTTTAAAGTGGGTTTTCTGCACAGAAAATGGTCTTAAATGTTAAACCTGTTCAATATTTGCTAGTGGTAGGCTAAACACTGACCTACATTTACAACCTAGATTCAAATTCAGTTTCATGAAATTGTATTGATTGATTCCAAACAATATATTCTCTTCATTTCATAATGTTTCTCTTAGCTGTACTGAGAGATTTTTTTTTGGGTCCAATCAGATTTCAGCCTCGATGTGATGCCATGTCAATCTAACCTACCCAGGGCATTCAGTGGTGCTGGCCCATGTGACCTAAACTATAACAGCAATTTGCAATCGGATCTTTAACTGATCAGGTTGCAAATTCCCACTCAGCATCTTTTCATCCTCTGATTGGTTGATAAGAGCAAAACATGTTCCAGCCAACTTCGACGAGCAAAAGATGTCTGTTGCGGTGTGCACACATTTTTACATTTAAAAACCGCATATCTGGTGAGTATGATGTACTTCTTAAAAATGTTTGTTTTTGTCACATCATTAGATAAATAATAACTTCGACTTGGTCCTGATGATGTACATGCTGTTGTATTGCATTTTTGCATAGGATTGGTTGTTTCCATGATGGCGACAGGTCAGGACAGCTTGCTATCCCAGCTACCAAATGCACAGCCTGCCATTGATATTTACAATAGCAAACGAAAAATACCAAGTAAGGTGAAATAAGAGGGGGTAAGCTGAAAGTGGTAGCCAGTACCAGCACAATCAACGAAGAGTCCATTTTCAACACGTACACACTCGGGATAATCAATTAAATCATTCAGTCAAAATTCCACCGGAATTTGCGGAATTGATGAATTCAATGTTAATAATGAATTCAATTGCCAATTCCTACAATTTCAAACAACGATGGCTAATTGAAACACTGGCTGAACAATGCACCATCGGCCACTACTGGCCTGACATGCACATTACAACGTTTTCTGTTATTTTTGCAGGTCTGTGTGAATGCAGATCGTTTGAGAAAGCACGCTCAGTTACAGCGACACTTAATGATTTAATTTGATTCTTTTATCTTTATGGTTATAGTTTTTTTCATACAAATATTAACTGCAATTATGATTTTACTTCTACGTTAGTGACGAACTACGCCACATTTCGACTTAGGAACAAATTCAGGTTACTTTCCTGCCGTAGTAACGGACCCCCGTTGTAGATACTAGTGGCGTTCCACAAGGATCACTACTAAGTCCTTCAATTTTTGTAGTATACTAAACATGAATGTCAAAATTGCCTGGCATTACAGTGGAAAGCTACTAGCTTTCCACAAGGCTTGGTGCTAAGTCCACTCTATACGTTAAAATTATTTGGAGTTCCAATAGTTAAACCAGATCAGATAGATACTCGGGAGTCTCGATATGTGGCGGTCCCGTCAGAGGACATTTCGAGGATACACACAGCCCGTGATGAACCACCTAAAAGTTTTTTTGCATAGAAATATTTTCTTTAATCATGACTGAACAATTTTTTTATGTTTTAGATATAATGCAGGTTACACTAACACTGGAGAAACAGCTAGGCAGTAAAGCAAGGATCAACCGCATGTCAAATACTTTTGTTTTTATGTTTAATATGAAACAAAGATTTTATTGTTGCTTTTGTTCAATAAAAATATATATTTTAAATGCATAACATCTGTAAATACATTATTTTCATTGCAAAGTGCCGACTACTATATTTTTATTAATCTGTTCCATCCCTAAACAGCTCAATTGCAGTTAGCAGGTAAAGCTGCTTCCATTGTTCTGTCTTAAAACTTGCTTGTGGCTCTTTTGTTCATCTTCTTTGCATTAAATCCTGGCTGCCTCAGGTGTGTGCATGTCAGACACTCCCCGCCCCCCCCCTCCCCCCCCTCCCCCCATCCCTTGAGAGTTAGTGAAATGAGGCTAGTGGGGCGGTTGATGTTGTGAGGAAGATTTACTTGTGTGTTTGTGCGACTGACCATATGTGTGAGTGGGCTCGTGGAAGAGTGCAAAACGACGAGCTTGAAGATTGAGTGTGTTGTTTTCCCTCGGCCATATGTTGCCCGCATGTTTATTCATGAGGGCCTGCCTCTTATTTTATTTTTTTTAGACATCGACTGAGTGTAAACGCCGTTACTACAGAAACCAAGGCTCCTGTTGTCATACTAAACATCCACCAAGGGCCTTTTTGTGCAAATCATCCACAGTTGTGTCTGCCTAATAGCTACTTGTGTAAGACAAACACACGACAACACTCTCCACCTCTCCAATTGTGACGCTCACACCGGCACTGACTCACAGTTGTTGCGTGCGGGGTGTATCCGGACAAAGCGGATCTCCGTTAGCTCGGTGGCAGCCGGGGCTGGATCACCGTTTCTCCTGGGAGAACAAGACAGAGTATCCTGTCGCCGCGCTGCCTTTCAGAGGATCTGCAGCTAATTGCTCCCGCATCCCAGCAGACTTGCCGCCGGACCCGCGTCGCGCTCGTCTTCTTTCTCCGACCACAATGGCGACCAGGATCCGCCGTTGTAAATGAGGCGATGATGAATGGGTTATAAAAAGGTTTCAAAGCAGGGTTGTTCATGCGGACATCTGAGCGCGATAGCCTAAGCCTGATGGCCTAAAAGCAGTCGTTTGGGAGCGAGCGGGAACAGGCTGCTGTTACTGAATGGACGGCGAGTCCTTGTCACCATTAAAGGGAGAATGCTGGTGACTCCATGTACTGGTCCGCAGAGAATACCAGCCTGACTGTGTTGCGGTGTGGAAGCGGCAGTGCCCATTCAACTCTCGTTAAGCACATAAACTGCAACGCTTCGGTAAAACGACACCGTCGGAGGGCTGTTAATTCAAAGTGGCCAATTCTCATTTAGTGCCTATATCCCATTTATTTGCATGTGCAATGCTACCTTGATACGAGTGACCCGAGCTCTGAGTTTTTCGACCGATTTTTTTTTCGCTTTGACTCGCAAGCAAAAATTGAGATTCGACTATTGTATTGTGGCGCTGAACTCAACTCAGCTCACACAACAAGCGGCAGTTTGGCCGGCAGTAATTCATCACAAAATGGCTTCAAGCTGTTTAATGCCAGTCCCAGTTAAGTTTACTGTCAAACTAAACATGAAACAAAGACAATTACATGTTGTGTATTCACGACAGCCACATAACTTGGCCTGTAAGTCCACTTGCTTAATGCTAACAGAATGGCAAATGCTGTAGGATGGGCTAACGAACGGCGTTTATATTGCAGTGTTATCGCGCTTTAAGCAATAGATATTTAAACACAAACAGTGACGCAACACGTCAAAAAAGACAATGTAACAATACACTGGCATATATTGTAACCCCCCACAATATTGCGGTTCACACTTTGCGGTCCCGCTATATCGTGGATTTTTTTGTAAGTGTTATTACAGTATTTTTATATACTGTTTGTACAACATTTGTGTTACTCATTGGTCTCTCTCTCTCTCTCTCGCTCTCGCTCTCTCTCTCTCTCTCTCAATATACTGTATTGTGTTTAAATGTGTTTGTATTATTTTTAGTGTGTTTAAAGACAATACAAAAATAGTGTTGTAAATGCTATAAAAACGCGCCTAGTGATGGAGAGGGAATACTGTATTCTTTATCCTCTGCAAAAAAAACGACTAATATTATTGCAGTCACTGAGTGACTCACAGTAGTTGTTAAAGTCTTCTTTGTTCATGTCTGCATGTCTATTATACTGTCCCCGGTGGCCCAGTCAGGCACACCAGAAGGACCAGCATAATACCGTATATACAGTATAATACAGCCATACAGATTTACATGGAGACAGTCACAGCTTCTCAGTAAGCTGCAGTCATATCAGTCATTCTTCGGAGAGGATAAAGAGTATATGACTGTTATATTGTTTGTCTATGTGTGTTGCTGCACCATTTGTGTTCAAATATCCAGTCCTCAAAGCTCATATCCCAAATTTTTAATCACAAGTCAAAGCAAAACATGGTCTGAACAGCTCGATCGTTGATTTACCGCAGGTGTTTTATCATGGGCGTGTTGTTTTACCTCGATTTCAATGAAGATTACATCTGACCTGCCCGTTTATTTATTTATTTATTTTTGCAACATTCTCTTGAACACGGCCAACAAAGAATTAGAAAGCAGCGCCACACAGCTAATGTAGCAGGTGGCCTAACTGACGTGCAAATAAATGTCTTCTTCAAACAATAGGCGACTGTAGTCTTGTTTGTTCAGCGTCGTTGAGCCTTGATTCCATCTGCGCGGCAGAGAAAAAAAAACGTGTATTTGTAGTATTTTTGGTTTGAACTTTGTGGGTTAGGTCTATTTGTCTTAAAATATCACAATCACAACCATCAAAAAAAGAAAAATACTGTATCGACTTGTCTCTTGACTTGAGAGTTTTATTCATTCCGTGATCAAGTGGGGTGGGTAAACTTTTGTGCTCAGAGGTCACGTTTTTTTTTTTTTTTTTTAAAGTGGACAGATGGGCCAGCTCATTTGTAGATGAGTTTAAAACAAAAGTACATGTAAACTATTTCATCCATCCGTCCATTTTCTGAGCCGCTTCTCCTCACAAGGGTCGCGGGCGCGCTAGAGCCTATTGCAGCTATCATCGGGCAGGAGGCGGGGTACACCCTGCACTGGTTGCCAGCCAATCGCAGGGCACATACAAACAAACAACCATTCGCACTCACATTCACACCTATGGGCAATTTACAGTGTTCAATCAACCTACCACGCATGTTTTTTGGATGTGGGAGGAAACCGGAGTGCCGGGAGAAAACCCACGCAGGCACGGGGAGAACATGCAAACTCCACACAGGCGGGGCCGGGGATTGAACCCGGGTCCTCAGAACTGTGACGCAGACGCGCTAACCAGTCGGACACCGAGCCGCCTGTAATCTATTTAAAACAGTTTATTTATTTAACAATACAATTAAAATTATATTATATAATATATTATTATTAGTTTTTATTAATTTAGTATAACAAATGTATTTACAAAAGTATTATATATATATATATAGTGTAGTATTATAGTGTTTTATAATTTACAGTAAATTATTTTACCAATTTTCAATCAAAAATATCACATAAAATTATTTAACATTTTTTATATTTTATTATTTAAATTAAATAAACATACCAATATTTAATTAGATTAATAAATTAAAAAAAAACAAGTACATTTTAAATAATTTGTCACTTCACTCGTGTGGAGGTGTATCTGAAGCAAGCTTGTATCTTAAATTTTGTGTTACAAAACAAAGCTAACTAACTAACTAAATAAATAAAAATTGCCCAAGAAATGGCTCCTAACTTGAGAACCGCATAAGTTAGCTTACTTGTAAATCAAGGTACCACTGCAGTTCCTTATTGCTTCTCATATTGTTGCCCTGCAAAGTTTTTGCGCATAGGTTTTCCCTGGTAAAACCTTGTACGTTAGTCGCAAAAGTGATGAAACTAAATACTAGTGTTTTGCTGTAGGACATAAATATTTGATTTTGCGGGAAGCATAAGTTCCAGAGTCTTGGCCTGCATGCCTTCAGGTTATGTACTGCCTCGTACCGCCGAGTGTCTCCAGCAGGGGAATGGCACGGTCAACCTAAATGTCAGCGATGCGTTGTTGGCGACCATTCGAAACGTCGAAGGAAAAGCAGCCGCGATTGCACGTTTGCCAATCTGTTGTGCAGCCTTTGGAAATCACAGAACGAATCCGCAGAGTGGCAGCTTTGACATTTGTGGGAAGGATTCGGACAACAAAATGGAGAAAAAGTTACTCCATAAGTTTTTTCACTATGCTTCTAGACAGAATTAATACAGTTAAAGCTCAGTTGGACGTATGAGTAACATTGGAATTTACTGTGTTAAGATTTCAGAAGTGTACTTTTCTTTTTTAAAAACATTTCTAATGACCATTTAAAGTGAATTCAGAGATTTGTTTGTAAATACATTACTGTATACGTGATTTAAGATAATTGCTGAAAATGTGCAAAAACAGAACTATGTAGTACACAATTGTGGCGATACAGTATCGTGCAGTGGTTCTTAACCTTGTTGGAGGTACTGAACCCCACAAGGTTCATACGCGTTTTCACGGAAGCCTTCCTAATTAGAACAATAAAATATGGATGGCTTCAAATTCAAAACAGGCGTATATCTAATTGTCTTTGTAGATTCTCAGTCATCTAGGTCGTGATAATTCGCAAAGGTTGAATCAAGTCAACTGGACTGTTCTTGTTGAGGACAAACAAGAACAGTTCCGGTTGCCTTGATTCAACCTTTGCGGTTGTGTTTTATTTGTGCCCAAAATGAACCACGCATCAGTTACACTGAAAATCTCTGTGTTCAAAGAACAAAAACAAAACAAAGCATGAATTGCACATAAAAAAAATAAAAAATAAAATAAAAAAACATAATTCAATTCAAATTTGCAGGAAATGAATGTGAATTTTGCTGTTGCCGTTCACCTTGGCAAGTACTGTCTACTACTGGTAACCTTTCATTGCTCACTGACTCTCCGTACTGTGTTTTTATGTACAATATTTTCTGTCAAATGGTTGTCTGTTGTCGTACTAGAGCGGCTCCAACTACCCGAGACAAATTCCTTGTGTGTTTTTGACATACTTGGCAAATAAAGATGATTCTGATTCGGAAGTGCCACTCACGAATCATTTTGAGAACACAGTCTTTTTCAAATGTTCTGCATTAAAAGCACATGCTCTGATGTTGACAAAAAAAGCAGACCTCATAAAATTGGTTGAGGAATGAGCAAGTAATTATTTGTTTCAATATGCATTACCTTCGATGTGGCCAGTACATAGCCACCTCATTTAGCCGGTATCTACTATGTTCTCTATGTATGTCTATGGATTGCTGTTTACACCCTGAAGTCACTCCACCCACTCCTCTCCTATTGGATGCGCTGTCTAATGCCACATCGATGCTGCTCAACTTGAGTATATCGTTGACATATTCCTAAATAAAGATATTTAAAACCAAAAAAACATTTCAACTTCAGGCGCAGTGCCGCAACGGTAAACACCCACCTTGACGGAATGTTGCGTTGTGAACCGCGTGTACACAGCATTCAAAATGAGGTGTAAAAAGGATTTTTTTGTGCCCATGCACGCACGCGCACACTGCGTGTGTCTTGTCGTTGAACACCTGCGACTGCCTCACCGAACCCCTAGGATTCGATTGAAGTTAAGAACCACTGGTATAGTCCTAAACTGTTTTCCACCATATCAGTTTTCGTAATTTTCCGGGCATGGCGAAAACGCTAGAGCCGCGCCTCCCCCACTATATAAGAACGTCTTTGTTTACCTCAGCGATGATCCGACACAATTGCGACATGCAGTTAACTAGCTCGCTTTGTCAAAAATGCATCTTGCCTTCGGACAGTCCAGTGGCCTGGCTTCTTTAGAGCAGCACGTTGTTCGACATGAGTGCACGCACGTCACGCAGAGAAAGGCAGAATAGCAAGGATGGGGGAATTTTTTCGTAAAGCCTGGCTGGGCAGCCAGTGTGTGGACCGGGGATGGCATGGCTGCTTTAGAGTGCCTCATTGTTGGCCATGAGTGTGCACACATCATGGACAGAAGGCGGAAGAACGAGGCAAAAAAAAAAATAATTTAAAAGGTCTGACGTAACAGCTAGCCTGTGGACAGGAGCTTTCCGCTGGTGTGGCTTTTTTAGAGCGCCCCGTTGTCACTTTAGAGTGCCTCATTGATCCGGTGGGATACATTCCAGTCACTGGAGGCTTCAAGCGAATAGTTATGTGTAGGCATAAGAAAGATGCTAGACGAAGTAGCATCCATTTTTCCGGGTCGTAGTGGTGTTTGATTGACATTTGACAGTTGAGCGGGGCCTGCTTTCGGCGCATTCAGCGGACAGGCCCACAGCATTCGAAAGCAAAGAACAGCTTCATTTTTCATGATTTAGATGCCTTATTTTATATAAACTGTAATTTTTTTTTTTTTTTAATCATTCAAATTTGCCAGGGTTGTTAACAATACTTCTCTTGTGGTGGGTGGGTAAAATTCACAAGACATTTACATTCACTCGACCAGCATTTCAAATTTGAACTCTCAGCGCACGGGTTGATTACCTGTGACGGAAAGTCAAAGCTAATGACCAAGCAGCTCACACTGTACACAAATAGACTGACTGCAGGTCAGAGTCAGTTTCAAACTCGCTTTGACTGTCAAAACAAATCAGAAGCACGTTTCCGCCGTCCAAAAAACAACGGTAACAACAAAGCGGCTCGCTGAGGCTCGTCATATTAATAATAGATTAATAATACAATGAGTAAAAACTACATCCCCATTTAGTGTGGACCATAACAATATACCACTGATTACTGTCGCTAATGGCCTTCCTTATTTAATCGGCTTAATATTGTTTGGGTAGACGTGCATGTATTACAGTATGTCATTGTTCAAGGGGTCCTCGGTTTACAACGGCCCCGACATATAAGGATTCGAGTACACTCGGTTACTGCTTGATTTATTGCTTTTCATTTGAGTCAGTCATGAAGTGGTCTGCACACAAATATTTACTGAAAGTATGACTATGCTACTCTTTTAGCGACTTACGTACAAATTTGGTTATGTCGCCGCTGTAGGAGCTGACCTCCTTTGTAAGCAATGGACCCCCTGGAGACCGGGTACTAGTGGTGTTCCACATAGCTGGCTACTAAGTCCACAGATTTTCACAGTATACTTAACATGAATGTCAAAATTGCCTGGCGCTGCAGTGGAAAGCAAGTCTTTATATGCTAGGCCCAAGCAAGAACCTGGGGGTCCTCGGTTTACAGCGGTATTGTCAAATGACAATTTGAGAGTTACTGGTAACTACAATCTGTCCTTCATTTGCCTGCTTTAGATGTCCAGTTTAGGAGTGTTTTTACAAGTACTGACTGTCATTACTTTACCTTCTGACTGTGTTAGCGTAGGTTACTTATAGACTATGGAGCATTCTGATTTACGTACAAAGTGAAGTTACGTCATCGCCATGGGAACAGAAGTCCGAGGATGAGGATGTAATATGAGGAATATCAGGATTGCATTGACAAGGTAGTTCTGAACTGTAAATGTATGCTAGTCAGATTCCTCCTGCATAAAGTGGTACTTGACTGATCGCAAATTAGGAGTGAGTTAGGGGATGCAGGGTGGAAATTTTGGCATCGAACAGCAGCGTATCCGAACTTTGCTTGACCTCAAACTTTAGCTTACAACAGCGACATCTTATAACTGTTGGTGCACTCAAAGGTTCAAATTCCACTATACAATGAATGTGATCTTAGCATGCTGGTGAGCCACATGGAGCAGTTAAGAGAAAAACGCTTAGGTTCACAGCAGACCTTTCTATCAATTTTTTGGGATGCTGTACTACTTGAAATTAGATTCAAAAGTCTGTCATGTTTAACTTGAGTGTCTTGATTTAATGATGGTGTTTGGCTTAAGAGGAGGTGGCGGAGATAAGCCGGGTTTCGTCACACGCTCATCCACTTCTCTGGCCTGACAGTTTAATGTGTGTGGTCCAAATCCGTCCCTGCACTTTCTTAATAAGCGAGCTCTCAGTCAGCAGGCCCGGCCGCCGCGATCACATTTTGATTAATGGCAGTGACCGAGTGTGGCCGTGCCGTTACCCCACTGTGGCTTTAACTCTTCTTAAAATGTCACGCGAAAAAAGGTTATGGAAAATGTCGCTATGAGCATTTCGTAAGCTCTCGACTGGCAAAATGTCAGGCGAGGGCCCCGAATTTTTCATACACTTGAAACCTCAGTTAAATTGTATAGTAGTGTCCCCAAGTGAATGCATTTCAACATCTTTGATACTTACCTCAATGTGCAAGTTGTCTTAAGGATGGCAACTGCCTTGAAAAAAAAGCTCTGGCGTACAGGAAAAAAAAAAAAAAAAGTGTTTGACCGCCAGTGCTGCAGCCTGGATGGCTCCTTCAAAGCAGAGCAAATAAGCACACAGCTCATCCCTGCGGCATGGCCTTGCATATTTACAACGGCTTCCGCGAAGCTCAATACAGTACACAAGCCCCCCACCGCCCCCAGGATGAACTGTGATCCTGAAAGGGGTGGGGGGGATAATTTACCACAATAGGGCCAAAGGAATTTACACACAACGTGTTCAGATAATGGGGGGAATGCAATTTGGAAAAAACACAGAGGAACCAGAACGTTATCTGTTGCATGACGTTGGTTCACAAGTTCTAATTCCAATTGTCATTTCAAAGCATTTTGTTCCAATTAGAAATAATGTCCAGTGTTCCACATCGTTGTTAACTGAGCAGGCAGTTTTTGCTTTACAGTGGTTCGAACTCAAGTTTTGTTTTATTTTTGGGGCATATTTTTTGTTACACGGTAGATGAGTTGTTAGCACATCCATGTCACAGTTCAAAGGTTGGGAGTTCGAATCTGGGCCGAAGTCAGTTGGGATAGGCTCCAGCTCACCCGCCACCCAGTTAGGATAGGCGGTCAGAATAGAATTTTGACTTTTTTTTTAAAATGTTTTTTTGGGACACCGCAAACATGAGGGGAAAAAAACAAAAAAACTAAACTAAACTCCACATTGTTGTAATATATGAGTAACAAGAGGCTGGAGCAAAGAGGTGGAAAATGAAGCGGAGCATGCTTGTCAATTAAGAGAGAGTTAACAGCTGTCTTTTCATGTCGTTATGGATTCCGTACACACAGACACAAACACGCGCATACCCCGCAGCGTTAATGAGCGAACATAAAAATCAGTGATGGTACACACATCTGTTAAAGCGTCGTACAACATCTCGTACCTGACCTCAAGCAGTTTTTGGCGTAAAATGAAAAAATATCAACTAGAGCTAGGACTTGGCGTCTAAATCCCCAAACGCTATTCGAATGAACTGGAACGAATGACGAGCGAATCACAACCGAATCGTTACTCCTTGCAATAGTTCTAAATAAAAACGTCATTGTCCACCAACTGAAAAATCAATTTTTTTTTTCCCCCCACTTTACTTGAGCAGCGGCATATCTGACGTTTGCTCGTAACTCAAATTTTGGTTCACAACACACAGGAGCAAATCGACCAAGAAAAAAAAAACCTCAACCAACGTGGGCAAGGAGACGCACAGTCCCAGATGGACTTTCAGCCATTTACTGAATGGGACAATCACACAAATACAAAATGCCAACCCCCGCAAGGAACAGCTGGAGACCACAACTCAGACCCAGACTCCTACACACAGATGAACCGGCCAATTAGAATGCAGCTCCTGATGTCACTCATTAGGCCATGCCGCTTAAAGGCACACATCTAACGCACAAATACTACAATGTTTACTTGGGATGCTTGAAACCAGTTTTTTTGTTTTGTTTTGCAGACCGATTCCAGTACGAGTATTCACTCAAGTGCTCACAGATACTGAGTACCGATACCACTAGCACGTTTGATACATAAAATTGAAATGAACAGAATGACAGATAATTGTAAACAAAGACGTTTATTTCTTTCTGACACATGATGATCCGCCAATGTGCCAAACCGCTGCAGTATAGCGCCAACTACTGGCGAGGAGGACTTACTCAATGTCAGATTCTTTTGTCGTAAGCATCGGTGGCCAGTATCGGCAGCCTTCACGAGTATCCGATAGCTTGAAATAAGGCTATTATCGGCCTGATACTGGGACTCACCCATCCCTAATATGTACAGTAATTACATGACATAAAATCAGTTTATTTTTTATTGTTTTATGTTTTAATACAACAGTACTATTTTTCATATTTAAACACAAGTAACCAAAAATGGTGGTTGTTGTTGTTTTTTTTACATCTGAAATGGATTGATGGCATTTCAATTCATTTCAATGGGGACAATGTATTTGGTATTGTAAATTGACTTACAAGCTTGATCAGAGAACGAATTAAACTTGTATGTCAAGGTACCACTGTAATACTGTGTATAAAGCTTTTTCATTAAAAGTCTTTGGCTTTACATCAGCCATACAATTAAAATGCATTCACAGGTGGTCCTAATATCGATGATGGGGGAAAAAAACAACAACAAAAAACAAGCAATACACTGCTGATGTCTATCTGCGTTTGACGCCCATTCAGCAGCGAGCAACCAGTGGTTCATAATGATGCGCAGGTTTATGAGTATTGACAATGCGAGCTCGCGCTCATGTGTAATTGCCACTGATGTGTTTGTGCAACAAGCTCAGGCGTCAACGAGCGCGCGTGCCAGGGAGAGAAAGGTATAATCCAGCGGTAATGGAACATGAAGCCGAGCAGAAAATTGCAGAAAAGAAAAAAAAAAAAAAAGAAAGAAAGAAAATGACTCTGAGGATGTGATGAAATAAAAAGCCTGGCGCATACAGTACGCGGAAGCCATAAAGGCTAACATATCGAGGCTAATGCTCTCCATTGGCGCCCATTTATTATGATAGTAAAAACAAAACAACTGCATTGACTATGGTTCCATGGGTGTGCTAGCTTCTGCTTGATATGTTCACAGCATCAAATTACTAACTTAACGGCAATACCTACAACGAAGTAAGGTATATAGGCAACTAACATTTTTTTAGATTACTTCAAACAACTAAGTTTACTTACGAAAACAGACGGAGCCCTGCCGCGAACTGTAAAAAATCGTAAGCAATTGACACCCCTTGCTAAAATGCAGATTTACACCAGAAGTGCAGATTTTTTTAAATATACCTCACTCTAAAATCCCCAAATACAGTCGAACCTTGGTTTTAATATTCCCTAGTTTTCATATAATTTGGCTTTCTTTCCAGCTAAATTGTGTCCCAGTCAGTACATCTGCTTGGTTTTCATACAAAAAAAAAAACTAAACAAAAACAAAAACACATAACTTGGCAATCCATCCATCCATTTTCTGAGCCGCTTCTCCTCACTAGGGTCGCGGGCGTGCTTGGAGCCTATCCCAGCTGTCATCGGGCAGGAGGCAGGGGTACACCCTGAACTGGTTGCCAGCCAATCGCAGGTCACATAGAAACAAACAACCATTCGCACTCACAGTCATGCCTACGGGCAATTTAGAGTCTCCAATGAATGCATGTTTTTGGGATGTGGGAGGAAACCGGAGTGCCCGGAGAAAACCCACGCAGGCACGGGGAGAACATGCAAACTCCACACAGGCGGGGCCGGGGATTGAACCCGGGTCCTGACGCTCGAACCAGTCGTCCACCGTGCCGCCAATTTGGCAATCCAATTCCCAGAATTGATGCACGATCATCCCAAGCATTTCCTAATTTGTGTGAAAAGGGTCCAACAGACGGCAAGGTGTATTCCACAATGCAACCATCAGGCAACATCAGCAACACAAAAAAAAAAACACAAAAAGTCAGACCTTCAATATAAAAGCATTCAGTATAATAACAGTTTCACCACACTTTCTTAGGCCACGTGGTGGCTTATTTAACAGTCACACTCAATGAACGAGCACTAACTAGTTAGCGTGACGTCTAAATAAGCACCATAAGGCACAATAAAGTGTGTTAAAACTGTTATTATAGTGCCATGCTTTTATTTTGAAGGCCTCGTTTTCGACAGGATGTTACGTCAATGTTCCCCCAGATTGTCTGAGTGTTGCCGTGCAAACCGGGAGGCTTATTTGCGTGAGTTGTTAATTAAAGCTTGTGGAATAGGCCTTTGCCATCTGTTGAACCCTTATTACACAATACGATAGAAGGTTCAGAGTGTCAGACATTTGCTAAAGGCGAGAAACAATAGAATTTACTAAATATTTTAGGAAAATGACTCTCCTCTTTCCCCTCCTCACTGTATCCACCAAGAGACCTAAATACAGGTAAAAGTGATCATAAAATGTTACTTTATCCACTTCATTAGTCATTTATATTTATTTCAAAGAAAAGTTAGTTATTCGCTATAAAAATTTCTTTTTAATATCTTGGAGTTAATTGGATTTACACAATTTCCTATGGAAAATATTGCTTTGGATTTTGTCACATTCGTTTTAGTCAGACTTTGAGGAATAGCTTCATCAGGAAAACCGAGGTTGCACTGTTTTTCAATATAATTTCAAACTCATTTTACAACATTAACCAATACAGTTTGCGTTCCACTGACAACTAGGCCTTCAAAAATGCGATGGCACTAAAAGTCCGTGTCGGCAAGTCCATTCCAACAGTTCATCAGTGTGGACACTGTTCTATTCCTGGTACGCCGCAGGTGATCTCGACTTCTCGTCCTGTTGTGTGTCTCATCATCATTAGAGCTGATGGAGCGAACAGAATTGACTCAAGATGGAAGATTGACCACGACGACACCCGACAGCTTTCACGCGCCGACCCGGCCCTGACCGGCCAACTTCGCGACTCGGATGTCAGCTCCTCCGATCATTCGATGACGGCGCGAGTACGTGTCAGCGCGTCCAACCTTCTGCATAGGAATAAAAGGTTGAACGCAAATAGGGAAATGATTATTCACAGCCATCTGGTGGCAGCGGCTCTTTCTCCGTTAGCGGCAGACACAACTCGGCGGCTCCCTGCGGGGTAGCAGGCTGTCCAACAGTCCTTCAACGGTGTGTGGTAGAGCATAGCTAAAGCCTTATTGTGACGGACGGCCGGCAGCAAGCAGAGGCAGTGAAATATTGATGAGAAATGTCAGGCTCCAGAAAGAAAAGAAAAAAAATAAACTTATACATTGGCACTGAAGGTCACATACAAAGAAGTTATGTATATGGAGGGAAAGTTACACGGAACTAGTTGCCTCAAACAATGACCACGCTACTTCAAGTTCGTTGAAAATAATTCCTATTCCCTATGAACTAACAAGTTTGACGCACTCCCAAAAGTATATTAGCCATGATGTCAGCGAGCCAGAGGCTAAGCTGCTCTGTGTTTGTTTACGGAGTCAGAACGGCCCCTGGACCACACCAATTGTTCCTTACCCAAAAATCCAAATAAAAAATAAAAACATACCTTTACCATACTGTTACATCACTAATGCCTATGGTACAGTGGTGCCTTGAGATATGAGTAAAATTTGTTCTGTGACCACGCTCGAAACTCAAAACACTCGTTTCTCAAATCATCTTTCCTTATTAAAATGAATGGAAATGGCATTCATCCGTTTCAGCAAGAAAAGTATGGAAAGGAAAATAACACTATAATATTTTGCTTGGTTAAAAACATAGGAGTCATTTTCATAACATTTTACCAATAATGGTAAAGACACTTAAAAAAAATTCTAATTCTAATATCTTTTATGCCGTCTCGGTTTTATATTGGTAAATGTCTCCCATGCTGAAACAGCCACGCTTAAAGTCCTCTTTTGGAAAAGTTACTGGTGAATTCAAATTTTAGGTTTTCACAGTAAAGGCAGTCCTTGCTGACAGAGCAAATGGGGGTGGCCCATTGAAATACACTTTTTTTGCATTGCGCTAAAGTCAAGTGCGTAGCAGTTAAAACATACACAGTTTCATAAAAATCGTGCGAGTTGCACAATTTACGTTTCCCGTCAAACTCTGTGGATACAAGCGCATAAATGATCCTAACTACTCATTAAACCAATTCAAATCTTGTCTTTATACAATTGTGATAACGGTAAAGACATGCAATTGTATCTGACACGTTCACACTTTCATACATATTCATTCATGTCCCAGAAATAAGCATTTATTTAATCCTGGCACTTCAGCCCACAGATCCCTCAGGTGTACTGCAACAACATAATGAGATTTGTTCAAGTGGCATTTTAACGGTAAAGACGGACAGCTTGTAAAATAACAAAAAAAAAAAAAGGAACTCTGTTAGACATTCAGAAATGAGAAAAATGCGATATATCCAAAAATGTAATTAGCATCTTCAGAAAACATATTGAAGAAACTTCATTTCAGACACCTGAAGGTTAAGTAGTAAAGACATGTTGGCATTCAAAGTTTCCTTAGAAACAATTATGACCTTTGATGGATAACGACAGCCAATAATTCAAATAATCATATGAGTAAAATTACAAATAGATTTTTAAAAGCTAATTCAGTGGGCCATGTCTTGACCATTATTGATCAAATGATATGAAAATAACCCATCAGCAATAAGACAATTCAACAGAATATAAAGAACGAAACTGTGCATCATGATTAATTCACTGCGGCTCCTCTGGTATGTGCGACGTGGCCGCCGGTGGCAGCATAGTACGGTCATACAGAGAGAGAGAGAGAGAGAGAAAAAGTGTTTCACAGCTCTACAGACTCAGTAAACTGCGGTAATATTAGTTATATATATGTATATATATATATTTATATGTATCTATATATGTGTGTGTTGCTCCATTGGTTGTGTTCAAATATCTGTTGCTCAACGGGCTATGACACTGCGACTTTCGATGGCAATCATTAGCACGGCAGTGGCGTTTCTCATTAGCTTAACTTATGTTCACATTAAGCCTAAGCTCTTAAGGCAACGTCGTTGTTTGGTTGTTTTAAATACACGGCACGTAATTGTCTTTGTTTTATGTTTGGTTTGAAAATAAACTTCAACTGGGAGTGGCCTTAAGAGGCTTGAAGCCACTTTTTTGAAGAAGTGTTCTAATGCTATATGCCGAACTGCTGCTTGTTGCAAAGTGAGTTGAGTTGAGTTCACTGCCACCGCACAGTGCTCCTATGTGAAGTTTACCCTCGCAAGTCAAAGCAACAATCGGCCGAAAGACGGCTCTCGTATTTGGGGGGGAAAAAAGAAAAAAAAAACAAAAAACTCGGGACACTTGTATCTCAAGGCACAACTGTAATGTTAAACACCAAAATCGTGACAGACAATCTGATTCAATCATCTATCATACGAGAATCATGAACAACACCCAAGCAGTCTCTCATCTTGAATTTCAATTCAAATCCATGTTAGCAGAAAGAAAACCTTTTTTTGTAATGTATTGCATCAGCTGACATCCCATCTTAGGTAGTCCTCCAGTAATTAATTAATCCGCTGCAAGGACCGAAGTGGTCCAAGGATCATGCAATAATCACGCAAACCTTCAGATACGGAAAATTACAACTTGAAAATGGAAAGCCTGGAACCAATTATGAAATGCTAATGGGGGAACGTTCAGGGACGAGGTGTTACCAGAAAGCCGCAGTGCGTTTGGCCTGCTTATTTATTTATTACACCTTATTCTGTCGATGCTGTGAGCGGTGCTCTCCCCCGCGGCGGCCTTAATGAAGGATCACGTCGTGGGCCTCAGCTGTTAAATGGAAGACGGACAACAAAACTCAACATCGCTTGACACGTCCGGATCATTCGGCGCCGCCGCTCGTCAATAAACGGACGACCGAACGAGTTTGAGGCTGAGTGAAGGTCACGGAGTCGCCGTAGCGCTTATTCGCGGCCGGCTGCGGTTTCATTGCGGCTTCCGGTAAGCGATCGGGTTGGCTTTTCGCTCGAACGTCATCAAAAGCGACACCGGGAAGGCGGACGGGAACGCGAACGGCTCGTCACAGAGGTGCAATTAAAAAAAGGCTGGTTAGCTTGGAAGCATTGTCAGACTTGAACGTATGCCCGATTCTTGTTGGTTCCGCTCATTATTGCACTTGCAACATAGACAGTGCTACCGCAAACAGTCACACTGCCAATTCGCCAATCACCTTTTAAAATGTAGGGCGCACAATGATACCTTGACTTAAAAGTTCAATTTGTTCTGTAATCAAGCTCTTAACCCAATATCCTCATATCAAATCATTTTCCCCCGTTAAAATGCTATTAGTGTTTCTTCGCTATATTGCGGTTTACCAACTGATCATCCAGTGCATGGCGGATTTTTTGTTTTCATATCGCGCATATTTCGCCATATTGCGGGATTTTCTTTTTTTTTGTAATTGTAATTTTTTGGTGTTAAAATAAACATTTCCAAACCTAAAAAAGAAATCATAAAACACGTTACAAGGAATAAAATGTATATAGTGTACTTTATGCACATACATTACTGTATGTTTAAGAATATAGAAAGAAGGTGATGATAAGAGAACGGAGAGTGTGGGGAAGATTAGAGTCCGGGTGGGTTCATACAGATTTTAAATATCTATAAATCAAAAACATCAATCGATCAACGAGAGATTACTGCGATCCGTTTCAGCTGTTACATTTTTAAGAAAAATAGCAGTGTATTGTAAAACAACACAAAAACAAAAGAATGCACAGAAATAGTGGTTTTAAAACGTGTGATTAAGATGGAAGACATACGCACACACACACACACACACTCTCACGTGGTCACTCTCCCAAGCACACACACACATATTCACCCACTCACTCACTCATCTCAAGCTTCCTTGTGTGCATTTCACAATCCTTTAGTCCAGTTTGGCTCACCCATTAAGTTGAAATATTTCTCTCGATGTATCGCAGCATGCGAGCACGTCAGCCCGTCTGGAAGTGACGTTGGTGTGTAATTGTCGCTCGCCGTGGCCGACATTTGCGGAGGTGCGTGCGTGGTCGGGGGGAGAGTATGAGAGCGCCGTGTCACGCCAACCCTTTAATGGCTTCTCTTTGTGTGCCTTAAAAGCCGCTTGACATTTCCCATCAGGATCCCGGCCACTCCGCGTGTACGTGTGTGTGTGTATGTGTGTGTGCGTTTGTCCTCCTAACTTCTCAAATATGACTTTGGACTTTTACACGCCATCCTGTAAGGGGAAGAAAAAAAAAAAAGAGCCTAGGCTGACTTAAAACTGCTCAAAGTGAACGAACATCACTTATTTTCTGTTTAAACTATGCCTTTCACTACCGAGGAAATTTCACTTCAAAGCCATCATCCCATCTGACAGCTCAGCAGTCCACTGAGATTCGTTCCAGGCCCCCCCCCACCAAAAAACAGTTTTGAATCAAGAAAAATAGCACCGCTTTTGTGAACAATAGCATAGTGAACAATTCTTCAAAAAATAGGCTTCAAACGTTATTGTTGGAGTTTACTGTCAAAAACAAGAATTAGACGTCGCCTAGTTGAAACAACTTGATAGCTCAGTCTTTCAGTCCACTAGCCTAATTCTAATCTCCTGCAGTGCTAGAACCCTTGTGATGGATTGAACACAAACAGTGCAGCAACACATGCAGTCAGACAATATAACAGTACTCAGGCTTATTCTTTATCCTCCAGGTAAAATGACTAACATTACTGCCTTACTGTTGAGTTGAGACGAACTGAGACCTCTCAACGAACAGTATAGTCTGTCTGTTTTATACTGCCCCCAGGTGGTCAAACCGGGCACATCAGAAAGAGCAGCACAATGGTCATTCAATGTATGCAATGTGACAAGAACTATTTATTTTTAATTCGTTTTACTTTTGTCCTTACTGTATGTTTTTATATAGTAAAATATTATTGGGTGCTATTATTCCTTCAAATATACATTACAACATTTTTTTTTTTTTTTTTTTTCTTTTGGAGAAGGCTGCAACAGATTAATGGTATTTTCATTCCTTTCAATGGGAAAAGATGATTTGAGATATGAGTTGTTTTGAGTTAGGAGCATTGTCATGGAACAAACTCGTATCACAAGGCACCACTGTAAAAGAGATTGTAAAGAAATAAAATAAAGTCATTCAGATTACTCTTTCAAGGTAGCTGTGGCAACACTGTTGGCCACACCTGCTATAGGCCAAACGGCCACGTCCGAATATACAACCCCAATTCCAATGAAGTTGCGATGTTGTGTTAAACATAATTTAAAACAGAATATAATGATTTGCAAATCATGTTTGACCTATATTTAATTGAATACACAACAAAGACAAGGTATTTAATGTTCAAACTGATCAACTTTATCGTTTTTTAGCAAATGATCATTAACTTAGAATTTTATGGCTGCAACACGTTCCAAAAAAGCTGAACATCCCACAGGTGAGCAGGCTCATTGGGAACAGGCGGGTGCCATGATTGGCTATAAAAGGAGCTTCCCTGAATTGCTCAGTCATTCACAAGCAAAGATGGGACGAGGTTCACCTCTTTGCGAACAAGTGCGTGAGAAAATAGTCAAACAGTTTAAGGACAATGTTCCTCAACGTACAAATGCTAGGAATTTAGGGATTTCATCATCTACGGTCCATAATATCATCAAAAGGTTCAGAGAATCTGGAGAAATCACTGCATGTAAGCGGCAAGGCCGAAAACCAACATTGAATGCCCGTGACCTTCGATCCCTCAGGGACACTTCAGAAAACCAATGTCAGTAAATACAGTTCGGCGCTACATCCGTAAGTGCAACTTGAAACTGTACTATGCAAAGCAAAAGCCATTTATCAACAACACACAGAAATGCTTCTTGTTGGCCTGAGCTCATCTAAAAATGGACTGATGCAAAGTGGAGAAGTGTTCTGTGGTCCGACGAGTCCACATTTCAAATTGTTTATGGAAATTGTGGACGTCGTGTCCTCCGGGCCAAAGAGGAAAAGAACCATCCGTACTGTTATGGACGCAAAGTTCAAAAGCCAGCATCTGTGATGGTATGGGGCTGTGTTAGTGCCAATGGCAACGGATAACGACAACGGAGACCCCGGACTGTTGAACAGCTGAAGCTGTACATCAAGCAAGGATGGGAAAGAATTCCTCCTACAAAGCTTCAACAATTTGTGTCCTCAGTTCCCAAACGTTTATTGAATGTTGTTAAAAGAAAAGGTGATGTAACACAGTGGTAAACATGACCCTGTCCCAGCTTTTTTGGAACGTGTTGCAGCCATACAATTCTAAGTTAATGATTACTTGCTGAAAACAATAAAGTTTGAACATTAAATATCTTGTCTTTGTAGTGTATTCAATTCAATATAGGTTGAACATGATTTGCAAATCATTGTATTCGGTTTTTATTTATGTTGAACACAACGTCGCAACTTCATTGGAATTGGGGTTGTATTTGCCCGTATGAAGGGAAACTGGAGTGGATATAAAAGAGAGGAGAAGGTCACAACGTGTTCATTGTTGACTAAATGGAGCAGGATTTTACATGCGCATGCAAGTGCCCCCCACACCCCAGGGCCCACCCCACCACCGAGGACTTTTAGTTGGCTGATGCGCTGGCGCAGGCAATCGATCGGCTGCTTAATACAGCAGACACACATTTAAACATTGATTTGTGGGTTATGTGACTTTTGGCCAGCGAGGATGATTAACCGAGGTCTTGTGGCAGCGCCCTAAGGTTGTTGGGTTTTTTTTTCCTCCCGTGTGTGTGCAGGATATGAGATTTAATGGAACATCTGCAGCACACTCACGCACGCACGCACGCACACACACACACACACACACACACACACACACACACACACACACACACACACACAGGAGCTGAGGTAAATATTTCAAGCTGGAAAAAACAGCTTAAAAGTAGTCGAAATAACCAACTTTTCACTACTGACTTTTCAATGTTGCGTTTGACTTTACTTGTCCTTCACAAAACATCAACTAATCACTAGGGGTCCTCGCTGGCAGTGCTCCATGAGACTCTGTACAAGGTGCCCATATTTTTAAAGCAGAATCTAAAGAAACACAGTCATAATGACTTGCCATTTGAGTAGAAAACTGGTGGTGTTCCACTAGGTTCGCTACTCAGTCCACAGATTATTCTCGTATACTCTCTATTAACAGATTTACTTCCAGTTTTCAAAGCAGAGGTCCCCATATTGCCAGCAGTTTTAGAACATTTTGACTGATCTTTCAAGACTCGTGTGTTCTGTGACAAAAGAAAGAGTAGACTCTCTTCTTTCTTCTTCTTTTCCTTTTCGGCTTGTCCCTTTAGGGGTCGCGACAGCGCGTCATCCTTTTCCTGCATCCTCCTCTCGAACACCAACTGCCCTCATGTCTTCCCTTACGACATCCATCACTCTTCTCTTTGGTTTTCCTCGAGCTCTCTTGCCTGGCAGCTCCATCCTCCTACCAATATACTCACTATTTCTCCTCTGGACGTGTCCAAACCATCAAAGTCTGCTCTCTCTAACTTTGTCTCCAAACCATCGAACCTTGGCTGTCCCTCTGATGAGCTCATTTCAAATTTTATCCAACCTGGTCACTCCGAGAGCAAACCTCAACATCTTCCTTTCCGCCACCTCCAGCTCTGTTTCCTGTTGTCCCAATCGCTTTCTTCTACTCCTTGGAAAAAAGGGTGGTCTCGGTGAAATGCTTTTGCACATTTGTTGCTTCTGTGTTTGAATCACCAGCTACAAATTACTGTTTGGTGAGAGACATTGATGATGCAAAAGTAACTATTGATGGATTGAAGAAGTAACTGTCGTCTAATTATTCTCCTGGGAAGAGTAACGCGTTACTTCGCTCGTTACTCAAAATGGCGGATTTTTTGTAAAGCGTTACCGGCATCAGTGACAGTGAAGCTCATTATTTGACGCAGACGTATCCTTGCCTTCATTCGTCGATGTCACCCCATTGTCGCAGCTGCCAGTTTTCCACACTCTAAACACCCACCTCCTAGGAATTACCTATCATTGTGTTGTCAGTGTCTACTATGCACTGGAGGAGGCGAAGGCGGTGGAGGGGGTACGGGAGTTGACAGTTTGTCAGGTCAGAGATGATAAAATGACCGGTTAGCAGCCGCTTGCTCTCGTATCGCCCGTCTCGGCTTTAATTATTCTGTTCGCTTTCCGAGCGGGAAAGTCACAAAATATAATGCGGGATTCTTGAGACGAACGAGGCTTTCTGCTGAGTCTGAACCCATCATCTGATGAGTCAGCCGATGGAGAAAATAAATGCCTCCCTACAATAGGTTGTAATCATCTCAATTGTCCGCCATTAAAGAGTTAACTGCTGAGCCCACTTGAACCTTGTTGCTACGGAAAGCAGCAGCACTGTCTGTAAGTAGGAGGCCTTCACTTTTACACGTAAAACTAAGAATTACACACTATATTAAAAAAAAAACAAAAAAAAAACACAAAACTATGCTTTTAAGTCCACTGGCTTAATGGTAACACATACCGTAATCGGAAATGTCAGAGACGGGCTAACGAGTAGAATCTATGTGACGGCGTTATAACGCGTGAAGCAGTGGATATTTGAACACGAATGAACAGCAACACATGTAGACGTACAATATAACAATATTCACAGGCATATATTCTTTGTCCTCAGTGACGACTAATATTACTGCCGCTAATTGAGTCACTTAGTTGTGAAACTCTTCTTCGTCATATGCTTGTATGATACCGCCACCTGTTGGGCTGGTCAAGGCACATACACCAGAAGGAGCACATTGTTAATGGGCAATGAAGCACAAAATAACAATGCACAAACTGTTTTAAATCTATACATTTTGTGTGTATTTTTACTGTATGGTTTTTATAAAGTACAACACTGCAGAGTGCATTTTTGGTTGTCAAAACAGATGTTACAAAATGTTATCTTTTTTTGTGGTGCTAAAACGGACTAATGGCATTTGCTTTCATTTCAAATGGGGGAAAGATTATCTCTGAGTGTTTTGAGTTATGAGCGTTTTCGAATGAATCAAACTTGTAGTCAAGGCAACACTACTTAAAATATAACACAATCTGACTATGCTGTTACCATACCACTATGTTTTAAAAGCATGCGAGTGTGACGGATTCTTCCAATTCCAAAGGCAATTCCAGCCTCAAATTGGCCCTTTGGAAGATATTTGCGAGAGGCTGTGGAATTATAGGAATACTGGTTACCTTAGCAACGTAGCACCTTTCCTTTCCCGTGCGGTCCCCATAGGAGAAACCGGAGGGAAAGCAGGGAGGGTGGAAGAGATGTCGGCTGCCAGGCGTGCGAGAGAGGACGGGGCGTGACTGGTGCATTTGTCTCTGATTTTATTTAGAATGGGCCATGCAGGAGCCATTTATCCCGCCCAAGAGTTTCCCGATTTACTGCCACATATATTCGTCAAGTAAGTGTTTCAACAGGTAGGCGTGGAACAGGGTCTCGCCCAGCTTGCATGTGAAATTCAGTTTTGTAAGTCACCATACTGACTAACAGATCCCTGTGGATGGTGGTGTTGCATTGCTTTGGATTTGAGATCAGCACAGCTTTTGAGTAGAAGATGAAGATTAGTTGGTGAATATCGGCTTGTCGTGTCAATTAGGAAGGAGAGAAATGCCAACACGCTGGAAGTCGGACACGATTGGGGACCTGACACTCAAGAGTATGTGTATGCATAATATAAACAGTATGTGTCGCAGTAAGTAGTGTGTTGCAATTGTGAGAAAAGATGACGCACTTCTTGGAGTGAAGGAGGAACGGCACATTTCTTAGTTGTATATTTGTAAATGTATTAGTTATTTTGCCATTAAAATCCATTTCCCAGTCTTGTTTTTGCTGTTTTATCGTTTGAGGTGTCACAAAAGCGAATTTCAACAAAGTCACTGCTCTGCTTGACATGTCACAAAAATCTCATTTTCTCCCTTTTTATAAAAAACTGGGGTTTCTGGTAAAATTATAACCTATGTTTTATTGCTGATTATTCAAGAACGGAAAAGGGAAGGACAGCCCCCCCCCCCCACCGGTGAAAGAAATCTACTCTTTCTTTTGGTATGTTTGGTGCCTATATTGTCACAGCACAAAATATTCCGTGGGTCTTGATAGATCAGACAATATGCTCTAAAACGGCTGGCAATATGGGAAACTGTTTTGAAAATGGATGGCAGTTCAACCATTACACCTGAAATGTAACAACACGTGTCAAGTGAAAGAGGATTTTTACGACTGGATGAAAAATATTTTTTTCACAACTCAGGTTGTCCTGAGTGGAATTTGTCCTTTTCAGTTTCTTACTCCCACATTCCAAAAACATGCATGTTGGGTTAATTGAAGAATCCAAATTGTCCATGGGTGTGAATGTGAGTGTTTTTTTTTGTCGACACGTGGCCCGTGATTGGCTGTCTCGGATGTACCACGGCTCAACACCAAAGTCAGCTGGGATAGACTGCAGCACTCCCGAGGCCCTATTGAGGACAAGTGCTCTTGAAAATGGATGGATGGAATGCTAAATTAAACATCCATTAGGTTCTTGGTATTAGATGTCAGGTTCCAATAAGATCTACTCTTTGGCGTGATCAATTGCACAATCAGACACTACGCATCACATTATCCAGTTTAATTTAGCCCTCAGTGCTTGCCTAGCTAATTAAGTGGCGGTGGCAGTGAACAGATCAAGAACAAGAAGCAAAAGACGGAACCTCTTAAAATGGCACTTTAGTTTGAATTCTTATGGTCTTTTTAAGTGTAAAATGACAGCAAAGAGCCACGCTGGGGATTTGTGCGACGGCGGTGGATTAGAAGACAAAAAACCCGTCAAACAGTGGTGTTATTATTTTTCACGCAGTCGACGTGGCAGACAAATACAACCCAATTCCAATGAAGTTGGGACGTTGTGTTAAACTAACAAAAACAGAATACAATGATTTCCAAATCATGTTCAACCTATATATAATTGGATACACAACAAAGACAAGATATTTAATGTTCAAACTGATAAACTTTATTGTTTTCAGCAAATAATCATTAACTTGGAATTTTGTGGCTGCAACGTGTTCCCAAAAAAAAAAGCTGTTTACCACTGTGTTACATCACCTTTTCTTTTAACAACATTCAATAAACGTTTGGGAACTGAGGACACTAATTGTTGAAGCTTCGTAGGTGGAATTCTTTCCCATCCTTGCTTGATGTACAGCTTCAGCTGTTCAACAGTCCGGGGTCTCCGTTGTCGTTATCCGTTGCCATTGGCACTAACACAGCCCCATACCATCACAGATGCTGGCTTTTGAACTTTGCGTCCATAACAGTACGGATGGTTCTTTTCCTCTTTGGCCCGGAGGACACGACGTCCACAATTTCCAAAAACAATTTGAAATGTGGACTCGTCGGATCACAGAACACTTTTCCACTTTGCATCAGTCCATCTTAGATTAGCTCGGGCCCAGAGAAGCCGGCGGAATTGCTGGGTGTTGTTGATAAATGGCTTTTGCTTTGCATAGTAGAGTTTCAACTTCCACTTACGGATGTAGCGCCGAACTGCATTTACTGACATTGGTTTTCTGAAGGGTTCTTAAGTGTGAACCTTTTGATGATATTATGGACCGTAGATGATGAAATCCCTAAATTCCTTGCAATTGTACGTTGAGGAACATTGTCCTTAAACTGTTCGACTATTTTCTCACGCACTTGCTCACAAAGAGGTGAACCTCGCCCCATCTTTGCTTGTGAATGACTGAGCAATTCAGGGAATCTCCTTTTATACCCAATCATGGCACCCACCTGTTCCCAATAAGCCTGTTCACCAGTGGGATGTTCCAAACAGGTGCTTTCTCAGTCTTTTTTGCCATCTATCCCAGCTTTTTTGGAACGTGTTGCAGCCATAAAATTCCAAGTTAATGATTATTTGCTAAAAAACGATAAAGTTTATCAGTTTGAACATTAAATATCTTGTCTTTGTAGTGTATTCAATTAAATATAGGTTGAACATGATTTGCAAATTATTGTATTCTGTTTTTATTTATGTTTAACACAACGTCCCAACTTCATTGGAATTTGGGTTTTAGCTGCCAACATGCTCGACGCCCAAGCAACCCAGCACGGCGGTGGCGGGAAATTTTTGTGATTTGTGCGCTGGTCACGCCTCCACTCTGAACTCTAATCATGTCCCTCTTGAAACACAACAGATGGAATAACTGCAATAAGCTGAATTAATTTCAGGGCCGTGTATTAATCAAAGATAAGCTTTCCCTCCCATGTTGACTGTTGTCGGCTGTTTGCAGTGCTCCGCTCCTTCACGCCCTTGATGGTAAGTGGAATATGTAATGCTTGAAACTACTGCCAAGAGACGAGAGAGAAAACTTAAAACTTAACAACTCACGTTGACATCGGAGGTTCATTTGTAGGCTCCGACTCCTGTAGAAATGACTGACCAATCAATTAAACAAACCAACCAATTGGGATTCATTGAGCAATCAAGAAACCAATCAGTCAACCAACCAAACACTCAGCCAAGGTAACGAATCAGTGAGGTGGATCAATCAGTCAACAAATCATTATACCAATCAGTCAATGCACTAAGCCATTATTAAATCAAACAATCACCCAATCAATCACCAACCAACCAATCAGGATTGCTCGATCTACCATTAATAAGGCAGTCAACCAATCAATTAATCTGTCTGTCATTCAATAAATCAAACAGGACTAATCGGTCAATCAACCAACCATCCAGGACGTATAAATGAGTCCATTAATCATCCAGTCATACAACCAACCAAACAGGACTGGTGAATCAGCCAAACTATTTATCAATCAGACAACCAACCAACTGGGACTGATCAATCAAGCCCTCAATCAACCAACCGACAAATCAATTGATCAGTCCATCCGACACCTAATCAATGACTCTAAACAACCAACCAACTGGGACTAAACAATCAATCCACAAAGCCATCAACGAACGAATCGGTCAATCGTGGTCAATCAATGAATACATCCATAAATGCATCAATCAAACCCATTAGTTTCATTCATTAATCAACCAAACAACACAGCACTGGTATGCCTCTTCTTCTTGCAAGCTTGCAGAGTGCAAGTTGAATTTCCCCTTGAGGGATTCTAATAAATATAATAAAAATACATTTTAAAACGTTGTTCTGTTTGATGACCACGGCAACTAGGACGCTGAATTAAAAGGAGCGTTTTTTTCATCACGGCGTCCACGGCCACTCTGGCGAACGCCGCCGCCGTCTTGATGGGTATCATCGACGTCGCTGCTCTCATTAGCGGGCAGCAAAACCCTCGACAACAACAACAACAAAAGTGTGCTTTGTCCAATCAGGACGAATCAACGAGAGCGCACCGAGCACATCAGCGTAATTAATCGCCAGAGTGCTGCATTAATCTGCTTGATCTAATTATCTTTCAAACATAATCAGCACCTTATTACGTCAACTGCGCCACTCAATGTTTTTTTTCCCACCTGGCGTTTGCAGAGACAGAGTGGGGCACTTTTGGTTTGATTTGAGGTTAACAGGCTTTGATTGGTTCCGACTCCCCTAGGAACCTGCCGTGGAGTATTCAACCAATCGGGCGCGCCGATTCTCACCACGGTCATTGATTGATGGCTGGAGGAAGACTGCGTTTCAAATGTGCACCAGTCTCTGTTCTACACTACACTTGCATCCCAAGCACGGGACGTGTCCTGGCTGGTCCACTGACGACAGTACTAAACATCTAGTCAAAAGGAGGTAATCCTTGGTTACCAGGGCAACAACCTAGACACTATTCACGTCAAGTGAATGTGAAGTGTGGGAGTTGTTCTAGCTGGGCCACCAATAAGTCTACAACTTCTAGAGCAGGTGATAATTGGTTACCATGGCAACAGCCTACTCCAGGCATTAACACTACTGACCATGTTACAAGCACGGGATGTGCGATAGGAGTTACCCAAAATACGAGCTTCTGGGGATATGAGCCATCATTTGGCTGATGTTTTTTGCTTTGACTTTCGAGCAAAAAATTTGAGCTAGATTTTCAAGCACACAACTTTGCGCTCTGCTAGCTTAATGCTAACACACAATTCAAAACCGCATAGACGGGCTAACGGAGAGCATGGATAGTCACAGTGTTTAAGCAATTAAATTTTGAAAACAAATTGACAGGACAATGTAACAATACTAACAGTACGTATATTCTTTATCCTCTGCAAAAAACAATTGCAATATTTGTATTCTAGTGCTACATTCCATGTTGGTGAGCCAAAGACAATCTTCCACCTCGGGGGACAAAAAACTAATTATTTTATTCCATTCTATTATTCTGATATAACTGCAGTTATTGAGTCACTTACAGTAGTTGTGAAACTCTTCTTTGTTTGTTTGCATGACTGTATTATACTGCCGCACGGCGGACGCGCACACCGGAAGGAGCTACAATGAATTAACAATGATGCACAAATTCTTTACACTTTATTTAATTATATTATCACGATATGTTTTTATTTTGTAAAGTACAATAAGATATAGTGCTATTTTCCTTATAAAAACGGATTACAAAACTTTTTTTTTTGCGGGGCGGGGGGGCTGGAACGAATTAACCGCACTTCCTTTCATTTCAATGATGAACAATGATTTGAGATACAATAATTTTGCGTTACGAGCATGTTCACACAACAAATTAAACTCATATTTCAAGGCAGGAACCTGGCTGGTTCAGTGAAAACAGTAGGTGATCTGGGGTTACAAGGGCAACGACCCAGATGCTATTGACCATGTTACAAGCGCACGTTTTTTCAAGCTGTTACTTTAAGGCTATAAATACGATTACATACCTCCACTTTCATTTTAAGTTCTTAGTACTTTTCACAGCCAAACACACGCTTGTCAACATACAGCACACACGAACACACATACCTGTGCACACACACACAGCCTCATTCCTAATTAGCTTTAAATCCCTGACGTGTGCTTTCAAACCTTCTCAGCATGCCACAGCTGATTCTCTTAGTTAAGATTCCAGACCGCTGCCCTCGGCAGATCTCATCTCTCCATCGCACACTCAAAATTGCACACACACCTTTTTCTGTTGTTAGTACGCAGTTGTAAGAGGTTACTATGGAAAATCGTTTGAGTATTTATTCAAGACCCATCATAAGGTCTTAGTACGCTCTTTGTCTTCACGAGTAAGATAACTAGGCGCACTAGTAGAAAGACTAGGGCAAACTAGTAGAACCACTTATTAGTCAGGTTTTTTTCCCACTACTGTATGTAATTTCTAATGACGAGTAGGACAACTAGTTGTATATTGTGTAATGCGGGATGTAGGGAGTAGTTTCAACTGGATTAGCTGTTTTTTGTCGTTGAGAATATATTTCCTTTGTATTTGTATTATTCTTTTATTTCAAATGTGCGTGGAAAATAAATGTCCTTTTTGGAGTAAAATGTTTTTGTCATTTCCAATTATTTTAGAATTAATATCTTTCCCCCATTTCTCCCCGTGCCTGCGTGGGTTTTCTCCGGGCACTCCGGTTTCCTCCCACATCCCAAAAACATGCATTAATTGGAGACTCTAAATTGCCCGTAGGCATGACTGTGAGTGCGAATGGTTGTTTGTTTCTATGTGCCCTGCGATTGGCTGGCAACCGGTTCAGGGTGTACCCCGCCTCCTGCCCGATGACAGCTGGGATAGGCTCCAGCACGCCCGCGACCCTAGTGAGGAGAAGCGCCTCAGAAAATGGATGGATGGATGGATCTTTCCCCCATAATTTTAACATTATTAATAAAATATTACATTCAAATTTATCTTATATTAATTAATATTAATATTTTTTCAAAACAATCAAAATTACATTAAAAATATGAATGATCAGAATTGATATATATTTCGAAATAAAAAATAATTATCATTTAATGTAATAGAATCTGATAGTTAGGGTTCACTATCAATCCCCTTTTCCTTGATAGGCCAGTGCTGTCACGGTGCCTTTTTGCGAAAAAATGTGTCCTACTCATCTCATAAAATTCCATTGTATGAGATATATTTCTATGCTGCTGCTTACAGGACACTAGGACACACACTGTAGCTTCTCTTTGTTAAAACTGACCACACTATGTTTTGAAGACACACCCTCACACACGTGCCACAGACATACTGATAACATTCAGACTAAGAACAGGCAACAACCGGTTTGATAAGGAGCCGCTAAGGGAACGGTTATCTGAAAATGAGGCTTACTCAGCTTCCGGATCCCACGAGAGAAGGAAGAGGGTCCAGCGGGCTGTCTCTCCCACTCGACCAAAACATTGTAAACTTGTATTTCCAATTTCGTTGCATTAAATACTCAAAAGACAAGTTCCGTGGATAGGGATTCTTATTTGGAAACAAGGTCACCGACCAAACATTAAAAAGAAACGGGAAGAAGGAATGGCAAATGTGAATGTGTGTGTCTACGTATTTGACAGGATTGTGTGTGTGTGTGGGGGGGGGGCTGAATTTCTTATTTGGATTTTTATTTTCCACAGACATTTACAACCAAGGACAAGCATGTTTTTTTTATTTTATTTTAATGAATGCAAGGAAAGCAGAAATAAAGCAATCTATAACAGAGGAGTGGAACTCAAGGAACTCAAATAGTTCCTCTTTTGATTTTCTTGTGCCGCCGTGACATAATACAACACTATAGTTGGACTCATCAGAAACACTTTCAAAGTTTTGTAATGGCTGAACACAATGGATGAGAGTAAAAATAAATAAAATAGAAAAGATTGAATAAGTCCGAATTCGGCATTTTAAAATAAGAACATAAAAGACCATTTCTAATGAAAGAAAATGAAATTTTTGCCTGGAATGTGCCATAAAATGGACTTGAATGCATTCACTCACCATTTGTTTGTTGAAGCGAGGTCAGGACCCGGGTTAGGAATGGTGGATGGCTGGGTGAGTTGATACTATACTGATCTATCCAAACTATACTTTCAAGCTTCAAAACATCCATCCATCCATTTTCTGAGCCTGCTGGAGCCTATCCCAGCTATCATCGGGCAGGAGGCGGGGTACAACCTGAACTGGTTGGCAGCCAATCGCAGGGCACAAACAAACAAACAACCATTCACACTCACAGTCACACCTTTGGGCAATTTAGAGTCTCCAATTAATGCATGTTTTTGGGATGTGGGAGGAAACCGGAGTGCCCGGAGAAAACCCACGCAGGCACGGGGAGAACATGCAAACGCCACACAGGCGGGGCCGGGGATTGAACACGGGTCCTCAGAACTGTGAGGCTGACGCTCTAACCAGTCGGCCACCGTGCTGCAGCTTCAAAACAACACAACAAAATGTCAAAATAATGCATTGAAAACCCTAAATTACAGAGAGGCCTGCTTCCATGCTCTTTGTTTCCACTGAGCCCACACATACACCTGACTTGAGGTGGCCATCTTACCTTTAACCCTTGACCCATGCAACCTAAGAGCAGTAGCAATAGCTGGCCAGTGAGGGGCAGACTAAACAAAAACTACCATACTATGGGCTAGACCAGTGGTTCTCACCTACTGGGTTGAGACCCCAAAGTGGTTCGCAGACAGGTCAACTACATGGGTCCACAGTTTACAATGGTACTGACATACAACATCAATTGGAGGTTACAGATGACATAAGAACACGCCGTCTCATGGTACAAGAAGCAATGCTAGTTTAGCGCTGTTTTTCATTGGATTATTTTATATTTTTGGCCTAGAAATGGTTTTCATCCAAATATCTACTGTAATTATGACTTTAGTACTGCGCTAGCATAGGTTAGTGACCAAGACCAAGGTGTACACCGAGTGTCATAAAAATTCAGGCTACATAACGCCATAGGAGCAGTGAAATATTTAACGTGTGATTTGGAAAATAAAATCTTAACAGGCTTACGTCGGAAACATTACTTCCCCCTTCACGTCCGCATGCTGTCCTCAGCCACGTCCGCTTTTCCTCTGTATAAGCAGCGTGTCGGCAGGAAATGCTCCCAGTCAGTCAAGCGGAGCGCTCATCACACAAAAACATTTAGAGATTTTGGAACTCGGTGCAAACATAAGGCGCGTCGCATTATAAGGCGCCCCATCCATTTTGGAGAACATTTAAGACTTTTAAGTGGGCCTTATGGTCGTGAAAATACGGTACGTTGTTGACTGCAATCATTATGAGAACAGGCATTCATTAGCGATAGCAGGCAGTGACATGTTAACCTGGCTGCCTCGGAAAGTGACAAAAAAATTATACAAAATGTACCAAAAACAAACATTAAAAAAAGGTCAAGAAAATCTTTCAGAGGTGATCTGTTTGTTTTTATTTATTTCAGCTGTGGTTATTGAGACACAAGGACATATTTTACATGGTCACACAAACAATGTGAGCACGTTTTCACAAAAATTTCAAGGGATTTTGCGTTAACTAACAATATTTCAGAGGGTTTGGAAAATTGTCTAAACCATAAACTAAATTGATATTTTCTGCCTAAATTGGGTGATTTCAGCACAGCATTTGTGGCATTGTTGCAGTATTTTGCATTGCAGGGCTTTGAACAAATAATGCAACTGAAAAGAATATGCCGTAGCCCTAAAAATGACAAAATTAGTTTAGTTTTTCAGGCAAAAACGGGTTTTCATGCATAGCGTTTGTGGCCTTTTACCCTTGTTATGAACCACCATTTGTAATTTTTATTAATTCATGATTAAGTGTGTGCGCGTGTGTATATTCATAATATTTTTCAGTGCAGTTAGCCTTACGTCTATATTTTATTTTAGAAAGTTTGAGGGGAATAACTCACTTAAAGGGGAACTAACGTTCTGTTGTATTTTGAATGTGCGTATCTTCTTTATCATCTACTGTTTACTTAAATCTAAAATGTATTTATTCTAAAAAAACATTTAAAAGATTGCATCTACATGCTTAAGGGGGCCACCATTTTTAGCTCTTTTCACATTCTTACAGAAGTGCAAATTTGTGACAATGTGATGTTGGTTCACCAATTCCTGCCTGCTTTATTTACTAAAACCAGACAGTTGGCAAATATTTAATTTGAGAAATTATACTAAATTGGGTATTTTCAGCACAGCATTTTTACAGTTTTGTATTTTTTTTATTTATTTTTTTTATTTTGTATTTATTTTTTGAAGTGTGATGCTAAGGGGATTTTCCCCCCACAACCCGTTTCTTTGATACACCAGCTGTTATTGTGATGGCTTTCTTCATGCTTCTCTATGGCTAGAATGGTCTTATGGTCAGGGGTCATTCATGGCATCTGTTCTAGAATATTGAAATGTTATTCTAAGTGGTTTGGCCCTTTTGTTACAAACCTTTCAGGCATTTGAGAGCTACATTTGATCAACTGCAGCATTTGTTGCATTTTTTTGTCGTAGGATTTGAGTAACAAAAATTATAACAGGTCAAGGTTTGTGTTTCAAGCATCACGTGAGGCATTTTTACAGAACTTTATAAGCAAATTTTAATTCATATCAATTCATTCCCTTTTGTACAATTTACTATTAAATTCTCCTTAGAACAGATATTATTATCGCTCCATGATGACTGGCTTTTGTTTATGTTAGCTGGTGTACAACACAACTTGACTCTAAAATTGTGGGAATTAATGTGACACTAGTATGACAAGTGGGAATTAATGTGACATTAGTATGACAATGGTGCCAAGCCTGCATTTTAAACAACAGCGGGACTCCTCCCCGCCCCCCAAAAAAGAACAAGGCTGATAATATGCCACAGTCACTTGGCAATTATTTCATCACACAATGGGACACAGCTTTTGTGCAAAAACAGCCTGCTTGTTGATTCCTGACTGCTGGATGTTAACAAAGAAAAATGGTTCATTGATATTTTGACCACCACTGAAAATGTCTGGGAAACTTTACCCGCACTTCACAGCCACTTCTTGAGGGCGGCGAGGGCCGAGTTAAAGGTGAAGTGCGCCGGAAGGGCGCCGTGGTGGGCCAGCAGCAGGGAGCCCGCCTCGGCCCCGTGGCCGGCCGCCAGCAGCTGGGCGGCGGCCTTCTCCACATCCCAGCCGCCCTCCCGCTGATGCGCCAGCAGGTGGGCGTGCAGCAGCGGGTAGGCGGCCGACGATATGCAGCCCACAAGGAGTCCGGCGTCCAGCAGCAGAGAAAGGAGCTCGCCGTCACACGCCGCCGCCGCCGTCTCCTGTAAATGAGGTAACAAATTCCCTTATTAACATTTTTACCATCACCAGCTAGTTGCTATCCTATTTGCGTTTTTGTGCTGTCTGAAACGATGCCGCCAAAGAACCTTCTAAATAGGAAAGTAGTACAGTAATTGGTGTCAAGGACGTATGTTGAAGTGATGCATCTCACCAGAGAGACAAGCTTTCTATGTTGAGGAGGAGCTAAGTTTAGCCTGGTTTGTTAGTGTAAATTACAGAGTGCTTTTAAAATCCATTAAATCATCTGTAAGCTATTTATTTTTAAGGGTAATGTGATCAAATGGATAAATGGAATGTAAGCTGTTTTAGGATTATAGTTTCATGGATATTTACAGTTTAAACTATTATCTTGTTCACTACCAGCCAAAGCAGAGTTCCCCATAATATTGGCAGCCATTTTAGAGCATTATGACTGTACTTTCAGTACCCCGCCTGTGTGGAGTTTGCATGTTCTCCCCGTGCCTGCGTGGGTTTTCTCCGGGCACTCCGGTTTCCTCCCACATCCCAAAAACATGCATTAATTGGAGACTCTAAATTGCCCGTAGGTGTGAATGTGAGTGCGAATGGTTGTTTGTTTGTATGTGCCCTGCGAATGGCTGGCAACCAGTTCAGGGTGTACCCCGCCTCCTGCCCGATGATAGCTGGGATAGGCTCCAGCACGCCCGGCGACCCTAGTGAGGTTCAGAAAATGGATGGATGGACTGTACTTTCAAGACCCACAGAATATTGTGTTCTGTGACAATAGAAGAACCAAACCAGCTCAAGGAAAGACTCCACTCTCTTCTTTCACAAGAAAACATTTGTTTCTAGCTTTTTCTGTTCTTTCGTAAGCAGCAGTAGAAAATGTGTTGGTTTCACCACAAACTCTGGTTTCTGACCCAAAAGTGGACAAATTTGCTTTTGTGAAAAGAAATGTCTAACAGAACAGTGATGGTAATATTGTTTGGTTTTGTGACGCCCCAAACTATAAAACAAAAAAACAAGACTGACATTTTATCTTACACATTATGCCATAACACTCAACACACTTGAAACAAAAACAAGACTGATAAAGCCGTTTTGATTGCAATGTAATAATTTATTTACAGATATACATCTAAGAAACGCACCGTGAGCGACGCTGATTCACTGAGTTGAACATCAGTGGCTTTGTTATATGGCGTTCGTCATTCAATTCCTCACCTGCATCATCTTTTTTCACGATCATGACACACACTTTCTACTACCTATTGCAACACATACTCTGTTTATACCACACATAACCATAGTCTATTGGAGTGTGAGGTGCCTGAAGTCTCCCAACTTCCAATATGTTGAAATGTTCTCTCCCTCTTTGATTTACTTTGATTGATGTGACAAGGCCAGATTCGCTGTGTAATCTTTTATCTTCTACTCACAAGCTGTGCTGATCCAAATCCAAAGCGTTGCAATGTTGCCTTCGACAGGGATCTGTTAGTCATTACAGTGGATTACAAACCTGAATTTCACAGACAAGCTGAGCACGACCCTATTCTATGCCTACCCGTTGAAACACTTGACATACATTTATGAAGTTAAAGTTAATAAAATTACCTGCCGTTACAGTAGAAAACTAGGTTCTAGGTTCAATTCTGTGTCCATATACATTGGGGATGTCCCGATCCAAATGAACCATGAAACCTAATCTCGATATATAATAAATACAAATTATACTTTTAAAGTGCAAAATAATTCAAGTTAAATTCAGTTGTTTTTTTTTTCTTTTTACTGTCAGTATATGGTGGGAACATTTGCTTTTTCCACATGTGCGGTAATGCACTTTTGAACGTGATGCAAATAGGGTTTAGTTTTATCGACAATTGCTGTTCCTGCTGTACATGTCTTGGCCTCTGAGGGGCAGTGTGATTGATATATGCCATTAGATAGACGCAGCAACAAAAAGTGCAAGTGACGATCCAATATTGTTATTATGGCTTCTTTTTTGCAGCGTTTGAAAAATATATGCAATAGAGTATTGTTATAGTGCCTGTATGTATGTGGATATACAGCGTTTGTGTACCAATACTCATTATTTTGAGAGATATAAGTGCTGCAAGTTCAATGCTAATTTCCATTAGCTCGTCAATGGTGTTATTCATTCAGTGTGTTAGCTTTGAGCTAGCGATTCATGTGAACAAAAACGAAGAAAGTCTGTGATGCATTTGAACAATCAATGGGTGTAATTCTTTTGTTGTGTGCGTTTAGTTTTACAGTGAACTTTTAACTGGAGTGTCAATAAATGACATTAAGCAATCAACATTAACTCTTACTCCTTGCTACTATGGTGGCACCTTAGGAAGCTCTTGCACGTGGGATCTGCATGCCATCCGAGCGCTCCTGGATATAAGTGCTGGAACGGAGTGTGGAATGGACTGCTTGTATAAGAGTGGTAAAATCAGATTTTAAATCCAGTCCGACAGTGTCCTCGTTATTTTGCTGACATCGGACCGATTTACGATCTCAAAGATCGGATTGGGACACTCCTAATAAATATTATATATATCGGC